>NW_017306859.1:461098-462661 GCF_000935625.1 Nanorana parkeri | reverse complement strand
GTTTCGATAGTTAATAATTTAAAATCTGTTCAACTGCACCCGGGTATTGTTCGTGAAAAAATCTTTAAAGAAATTACAGCAGGCAGAGTAGCTGGCCCCTTTTCTTTTCCTCCATTTGAAAATTTTCGTATTTCCCCGTTAGGTTTAGTACCTAAAAAGGAACCAAATTCTTTTAGGTTGATCCATCATTTATCATATCCAGATGGAGATTCCCTGAACGATGAAATAGATCCATCCTGCGCAAAGGTTTCTTATGCGTCTTTTGATTTGGCAGTAGCCAAAATAAGACAATTTGGCAAAGGGGCGCTTTTAGCGAAGGCTGACATAAAATCGGCATTTCGCCTTTTACCTATTCATCCGAGTGCTTTTAATTCGTTAGGTTTTTATTTTGAGCAGGCGTTCTTTTTTGACAAGTGCCTTCCAATGGGCTGTTCCCTTTCGTGTTTTTATTTTGAATAATTTTCTACTTTTTTAGAATGGGTTTTAATTTTTGAATCCGGTTATGACTGCATTATTTAGATGATTTTCTTTTTATAGGTCCGGCTAATTCTCCCAGGTGTTTATATTTATTTAAGCTTTTTTGTCTCATCATGGCGCATGTGGGTATTCCTTTAGCAGAAGCAAAGTCTGTTTTGCCCACGACATCACTTAGCTTTTTGGGCATTCAAATTGACACAGTGTCTTGTGAATTTTCGTTACCAGCAGATAAAATCGTAAAAGCTAAGATGCTAATTTTTAAATTTTTGAGAAAAGAAAAAGGTATTGTTATGCGAATTACAATCATTATTAGGCCTTTTGGCTTTTGCATCTCGGGTAATTCCAGTGGGACGGGTTTTTTCCAGACGTTTGTCTTTAGCTATGTCTGGGTACAAATCCCCCTTTTCCCACATTGACAATGGATTTGAAAGAAGATCTAATAGTTTGGTCGAATTTTTTAGATACGTTCAATGGAAGATCGTTTTGGCAAGCAGATTTTGTTGCAGCGGAGGATATCAATTTATTTACAGACGCAGCTGGATCCATTGGTTTTGCCGCAATATTTGGCAACCATTGGTGTAATGGTATTTGGCCACTGTCATGGTCGGGTAATAAAGCTATAAAAAATATAGTATTATTGGAATTCTTCCCGGTCATAGTAGCATTGGAGCTCTGGGGTTTGCAATTTTCCAACCAGCGGATTTGATTACATTCCGACAATAAAGGGGTGGTGTATGCCGTTAACTGTCTTTCTTCCAAGTCACCTTTTGTCATTAAACTGCTGCGTTATTTTGTTTTTCAGTGCTTAAAATTCAATATATGGGTGAAAGCAAAGTATTTACCTGGAAAATTTAATAACGTATTTCTCTTTCCCGTTTCCAGATGGATCGTTTCCGGAAATGTTTGCCAGAAGCGGACTTGGAGGGATGTGCATGCCCCTCTCATTTGTGGGATCTAATTTAGAGGTTGTTTTTAAAGCTATTAACAGCTCACTGGCTCCCAAGATTTGGACAGCATACTCAATAGCTTGGGAAAGGTGGTTGGTGTTTTCTAGGAGGTCTGATACCCCTTGTATCCCTTCGGAGC
>NW_017306859.1:436736-457190 GCF_000935625.1 Nanorana parkeri | reverse complement strand
CTGACGGCAACATGCACTGCCCTACAACCCTCCCCCCTCCGGACCATGACTGCCAACACCTCACTGCTCATGATTATGACACAATACCATCAAATAAAATTCACATAAACCCTTGAAAACGTCATTGGCGGTTACCCTAATAGGGGAAATAAATTCCCCCCTGAAGAATCTGATTATTAGTCAAAACTAAAAACAAACCATTACTTGTACCACCCTAGATAATAGGCTGACAATTATCTTAACACAATAGGAAGTAAAATAAAGATTGTGGTAAAACAAAATCTGATTTCAGCAAGAGTTATCAGACCACACGCAATAGATTTGCATATGTCTCTGGCTGCTTTAGGACTTCTAGATCAGCAGCAACTGGTGAGTCACAGAACATGCAAATCTACTACATACAGTTTAACAACTTTTGCTGACATCTGTTATATTTTTGCATTGCTACAATTTTAATTATTTTTCTTTTTAAAGGGTAATTTGCACTTTAAAACAAAGTGCACTTATCACTTTGGACCTTTAGGCCCCTTTCAGGGCTAGTTCACACCAACCACAGTGCGTTGAGGCCTGTTTCTGGCCGGAACGCACTGGATCGCATAGCGGCCAGCTCACTGTGTTGTGGGGCGGGAGGAGGCATGGTGGTGCATTGAAGTGAATGGCATTGCAGCCACACCTTCCGACCACAATGCAATCGGCGGCATGGAAATGTGTGGCACATCAATCAATAAGCTGCGTCATCTAGTATATGACACTCGCTTCTCGGCCTTTTGGCTAAGATCAAGTGTAGTATCTGTTCTTATCAGTTTTCGGTGGGGAAAAGAACCGTCCTTGCGGGGGATGGTTACTTAGTACTCGCTGGAGTGAAAGAGCGTGTGGGGCGGCTTCCTGTGAGAGGGGAACCGCTCA
The DNA here is from genome assembly GCF_000935625.1 of Nanorana parkeri. Lineage (NCBI taxonomy): Eukaryota > Metazoa > Chordata > Amphibia > Anura > Dicroglossidae > Nanorana > Nanorana parkeri. The sequence goes on along the minus strand of NW_017306859.1, from coordinate 456,284 downwards.
GTACATGGCTTTCTGACTGAACGGATGCGAAGCTTGGTCTGGCTCGAGGGTTCGGGGGCGGCAGAAGCCCGTGGTGTTGTGCCCCCTGGGGGTGGCGTCCCAGGGGTGCGCAGAAAGTCACATGGGTATGGGACCCCACTTGACTCACTGTGCACTTGGTCACACACCACCTTGCTTTTTCTGCACGACGCCTCTTGGACAGGCCTTATGGCTAGTCCGGGGCAATATTTTTGCACTCCGGCCCCTAAGGCCTGTCAGCGTGGTGCACTGACACTTTAGTATTATTTATTGCACTCTATGCACGATGCACGATTGTAGTACTATGGGGGACCTGTTTCGGCAGGTCCCCAGAGGAAAGGTCCACCGGCCTTCGGGTTGGTGGACCATAGTATCTCAACCCCTGTCAGGAGCCTTGCGCCCCGGGGGGTCGGGAAATGGGTCCCTTCTTCGGAAGGACCTTGCACCCTTGTGCACGTTTTTGTGTGCTGTGATTTCACGGTTCACTTTTTTTGTTCACAGGGGGAAGTTTGTTGAGATGCACGTCCACGGGCTTAAAAAAAAAAAAAAAATGTGTGGCACATCAATGCCTGCGGTCCGGTCTAAAAAATCCTGGATCGGAAGCCCAATGTTAGCCTATGGGCAGCTGGATCTAAATGGACATATGTCCATTTACATCTGATTGAAAGACCTGCTACATCTGGTGAGTTAATGTAACACAGTCACTGTAAAAAAAATTCAGATCGGTGAAGGATGATTTCCAAATGGTTCCCATGGGTCACAGCACCTTCGAAATTTACTTGTGTAGCGATAACTCCCCGCAGGGAGCCGCTGTTTGCCCGGTCCACATCTAGTCGGTCTAGGGGTTGATTTCTAGCTGCGCCCATTAGCACTAACCGCAATCTTCTGGTGCCCACAAATTGATGTCCACTTCAGTGTTAGAATGCTAAGGAAACAGTTTATTGAACATCTTGCTTTGGGAAAGAGGGTATAGGGGTTCTAGGTGTCTAGGGGAACCATCAGAAGCTCCAGACTCACCGCACCTTGTCTAAGTAGCAATGCAGATCCTTAATCCAGGAAAGAAACACTGACCCTGCTCTGAAGTCCACATAGATCCAGGGCACTTCAAGAGCCTGCACTGGTCCTGGTTCTTTTCCTCTTTCCATCTCTCAGACCTCTTCCATGTTGGAGACCTCAGGGAAACCTCTTCCCTCTTTTTTTTTAAGCCTGTGGAACATGCATCGAAAACTACTTCCCCGTGAACAAAAAAAGTGAACCGTAAAATCACAGCACACAAAAACGTGCACAAGGGTGCAAGGTCCTTCAATAAAGAAGGGACCTACTTTCCCGACCCCCGCGGCGCAAGGCTCCTGTCAGGGGTTGAGTCTGTTGGTCCACCAACCCGAAGGCCGGTGGACCCCGATCCTCACAGTACTAGGTGGGGGGCTCTCCCGAAGAGATACTCGTCTTATACGACGAGTATAGCCCAAAACCTATATTTTAACAAAAAAAGTAGGGGGTCGTCTTATACGCCGAGTCCTCTTATACGCCGGCAAATACGGTACTTGTTTTTACCAGCATATCAGTATAGGCAAGGTTCCTGATGTTAACATGCCTTTGCAATGTCTGTCAGCATTACCATTTGTAGTCTCCATTGGAAGAGCGTGTGACAAGGTGACATATGCAGTAGAACAACTGGGAGACAGTGACATAGCATTAATTTAATGAAAGCTGCAGATTTAGCAATTAAAAAAACAAAACACTTTAACATGGTAAAGGACAAGCGCACTTTTAAAAAAAAAAATATACTTTAATGTATTCCCCAACCCACTGAGTGCAGCCTGGCATGTTGAATACTTGCCTTCAGCCTTATTTAAACAATTTTCAATCTGCAGACCTGCCCAACACCACACAGTCTTTCCAGTAAAAATGTCTCCACTGGCTCCTCTTCTTCCTCTCCCCACTGTGGCCCCATTTATTCTTATGGGTGAGACATATTCTAGCCATCTAGTGCATTCACAGGATTGGGGGATTATTTAAAAGACTAAAACAGATCCCATATTTGCCTTAACAATTTGCACTAGCATATCATCCTTACAAAATGCCAGCTGTACAGTTAATTAGAAGGTAGTCATAAAGGTTAGGAAGCCATCCTGCAATTCTTTTGTTATGTGTTGGAGGGCATCCATGGCAACCCATTGGATGTGCTTGACCATTTCTCTTAATTGTAGAAAACTGATATAATAATGCCTGGGATGCCTTCCTTGGTATACCTGCTTGTAAGCATGATAACATGTGCATCTTGCAACCTGCAGGTTACTGCAACACATAGTAATGAAAGAACAAGTAGTGCAGGTGACATACATATTTTTTATGCCACCCTAACCCACTTCCCCAACACATCACAACAGACCTGCATTTTAGTGCAGCACAGTGTGGTTCACCACATATAAACCAAAAGCACCTTGCATTGTGCAGGTAGCGTAAAAAGTCATTTGTGGTACGTTTGCAGTCCATTTCAAATAAATGGACTGCCTTACCACAATACACAACATAATGCATTTAAACAAGTGAGTGATTACCCACCATAAAGATCTGAATCCAACCTCAGGGAAAAGTAGCAAAAAAGAAAAAAGTTAAAGTTCTTTCTTCCTTGGATTGTCTGGACATATTACCTCCATGAAGTCTAGCTCATGTATGCCCAAGAGAACATGCCCTGGCCTGAAGTGTGCACAGTAATGTGCAGGGGAGGCTGGCTATGAATAGGCTGGTATTATAAGCCCTGGCCACAAGTGCTGAGAGCTGAATGCTTGGAGTCCAAGACCCAGGGCACCTAACTGGAGACATATTACAGGTGCCTAAGTATACCACTGGCCTATTCTGTCAAGGACCAGCAAGAACAGGACACAGGCTACAGTGTTTAGGAATCTTGTAACTATTCACGTTAATAATCTTAAAAATAAAACATTTTGACCATAGTCATTCTGGTCCTTGCAAAATACTCTTGGTATAAGAAGCAAAGGTCTGTTAAAAGCTTATTTATTCTTTTTAGTGGTTCTTACACCATAGTATAGTAGCGTAGCAGGGCAAAATGTATGCAGACCCTAAAGGTGCCCATACACCTTACGATTATCGGACGATAATCGTTTACGATCAACTTTTCGAACAACAATCGTACGTGTGAATAGAGTGCCCGAACCGACATTACTGTACAATCGTACGACTTTTGACGGTCAAGCATGTTTGAAAACTTTGCTCGATCGTACGATTGTCGTAAGGTTGCTGGCGTTTCCGTCCGTCAAAAGTCGTACGATCTACACTGCGCATGCGCGAACGAAAATACGACAAATCAATTACCGCATTTCGTCCAGGTGCTTCTCGTTAATTACGGCTAAATTAATCTTGCGATCATCGGGGCAGGATGGGGCTGCCGTACGAACATCGTACGACTATTCGATCATCGGACGAAACATTTGGTCCGATAATCGTAAGGTGTATGGGCACCTTAACAATGAACTTTTCTTATTTGCTTCCTAATGGGCTGCTTAATATTCCATTCAAAACTTTTTGTTATATCTATTTGATAAGTACAACAAAATACTAGAGGTGCACTGAAATTAAATTTTTAAAACCGAAAATTTAAAAAAAGGCTGAAAACTGGGAAAAATCAATTTTTATTTATTTTTTATTAACTTTTTTATTTTTTTAAATTTTATTTTAATTTATTTATTCATATAAAATATTTGTATTTTTTCACTTTACTGTTGGGGGCTTCGGGGAAATATTGGGGGTCTAAACAGATCCCTGATATTTCCCTTTTTAAAATATACTATGTCCTCAATTATTTACAAACACGCAGCGATCACTGATCACTGACTGCATGTACCCGCTCTCCATCCTGACACGCTGTCACAGGAGGCTGAGCGAGCAGTTCGGGAGGAGAGTTCGATTACCTGTGACAGCTGACTCCTCCCCCGCACCACCGGCCCGGTCTCCTGTGACAGCTGACAGCTGTCTCGGCCCACACACTACTACTCTCCTGATCTGTCGCAGAAGGCTGAGCGGGGCAGTGCGGGAGGAGAGCCGGCCTCCTGTGACACGCCGACGCTCACATCGCTCTCCTCCCCTGCACCGCTCCGCCTCCTGTGACAGGTTTTCACCTCCCCGCTGGATGCTGCGCTGTGTCAGAGGGGACGCAGAGCAGCGCCCAGCAGGGAGGAAAGAAACCAGGCATGCACTGCAATGTTTTTCGGCGGCTGAAATTTAGTTGCATCCCTACAAAATAATAATTTAAAGTAGAACTATGGGGTTAGGGGTTTTCCCCATAGTTCTCCTAAGGGTAACGGGAGGACACAAATTAGTTCCTCCCAACACCCAAAGCTCAGTACACCGCGAGCTACAGCTCGCGGTATACTGAGACGCCGCAGCTGAAACGGATCCCAACAATTATGTCTGGATCCGCCCAGCTGTGCGAGTGACAGCTGGCTCTGCTTATCTAGAGGCAGAGCCACCACAGACACCACATCCAAATTAAATATGCAATATATGAATGTTTTGGGTTTAGTTATATTTTATAAACAATATCTATAAAGGAAATAACATTTATATCCTGTCTTTTTTATCACAATTAGCAGCAAAGTTGAATTTGGTTTTAAATTGAAGCCCAACATCTAGGCATGTGATCAGCGACAGGGGAATTCTGCCTAAATTGTTCTTTGAGGGCCGCATACAATGGAACAGCTGGATCCAGTATAAAAAGGACATAAGGCAGGAATAATACAGAACACACACTGGGAGACAGATGTTTAAGATAAAGAATAACAAGCGCTAAAGAGAGTGAATGGGACAGGAAGTAGCACAGCAGTATAACCCTAAGGAATCAGAAATGTCACAGAACAATGAAAGAGATTGTGAAAAGCAAAATAGATAAAGGACAATGGAGTGGAGTCTAAGGACATAAGGACATCAGATATTGAATTCAGTACCATAAATGAGGTTACTATATGTTTGCTGTACGTTGTTCTTCGCTTCATAAGGTCTGTACGAGGCATGTGCCAATGGCCAACTGAAGGAGTGCTAACAGCAGACTGACAACGGTGCTGTTTATTGCGTTGGTGCAGTGGTTTTGAGTTGTCAGCCTGGAGCAAGACGTCCTGTTTCTGGCAGGATCTCAAGGTAGGAAGCTTTGCAACAGATTTACAAAAATATTATTTGCTTAGGAAACTGTATGCAGACAACATAATACCAAACATACTGAAAAACAGATTTGGAGTTTGCATACACTATAAAGCCAAACTCAAGCTTTGGTAAGGAGAGCTATAATACACCAAAGCTATGGAGGTAGTTGGGCTAGATAAGCTCATGTATTTAATAAAAATCCCCTCCAGCCCCCCAAAACCCCACAATACATTGACCTGTCCTGACCGGTCATCATTTCATCACATTGTATACTCCATTTAAAGTGTTGCTAAAACAATACCCACAATGTGTCTGTGAAGGTTCATATTTATCCAGGCCATGTTATATCTAGTAGTAGTTAGTCACATTCAGCTGACTTGTTCTGTAATGTTAAAGTTATTTTGTAGCTCATCCAAGACACTTCAGTTCTACTCAGTATCAGGAAAATCCCCCAGCATTTATATCCACACAGGCAGCACAGACACCTTAGTCCAATCACCATGGAATGTGAACAGGGTTGGGGGCCTTTGAAAACATCTGTCCTCCACATATAATGCTGTTTTAACATCTCTACCCCAATGATTTCACAACAATTCACACAATGTTAACCAAAGGATTAGCACATGCGCAGACTTCCTGACACCAAGGATGAGATTCCGTAACTAGAAAAGGTTTCTTCCACAACTCTCATACCTCCCATCATGTTCTAGGACAATCAACATCTTCCTTGACACTTTGCATGCTAACTGGACTAAGGTGTCTGTGCTGGGGTATTCTCCAGACACGTATTAAAAATTAAGAAGTCGATTAGATAAGCTACGAAGCATCTCCAACATTACAGAACATGTCCAGTTGAATATGACTAAGTAACAATATCCACAAAGGGTAATTTAATATCAATAATAAAAGAATAACCTATTTATATGGGGGGTTTTGGTTCTCTCTGATGAGAAGAAGTTGCACTGAATCAGCCATGTAAAGGGTGCTATGGTGTTTGCCCATCCTGAGCAAGCGCTGTAACACTAGAAAGCCTTAATAAACAATTTTTACAATATCCCATAATGTGTGTATCCAGTGGCGGAACTACCAGGGTCGCAGAGGTCGTGGCCGCGACCGGGCCCTGGAGTTCGGCCACTTGGAGGGGGCCCAGGACAGGAGGAAGGGGCCACTGGTGACCGCTGATTACCAGTCCCGGGACCTCTTCCTCCCGTCCTGGGCCCTGCATGCTTCACGCTGCTCCCCTCATCTTGTTCCGGGCGCAGCGTGAAGCATCATCCAGCCGGGCAGCAGCCAATGAGAGGGAGCATCAACCAAGGAGCAAAAGAATAAAGCCCAGTGTGCTGCCACAGCCAGTGTCATTTTGAATATTTCTGCTGTTTCCGTTTTACTGCATATCTATATCACTGCATTGCATTTCATGGTGTTATGCCACAAGTGGTAGATTAGCATTGTTGCAGCCTAATCTGTATAGACCTTGGCATCTTCCATTCACCACTGCTGTTTTCTGTACATCGGTACAGTCTTCTGCTAGATCTTTCCAGCCTCTTTTTTCTAACTTCCTTTTCTTCACCAGCCCTCACTGAGGTAAGAGGGTCTCTGTTTAACCTGTTATAAGCACATCCATTGCATTGTGAAGGCTGAATAAACTACATTGGATTCTACTCCAAGTCTTCTTAGCGAGTTTGACACTATTTGTGAATTATCACCAAGTCAGTAGGTTGTCATGCTATCCATACGGATGAGTTAAGGAAAGTATGTGCAAATACATAAAGCGGTGGCTGTTCCAGAATACCCAGAGAGAGAGACCAGGGTAAGGAACCGTCAGTTCCGTAGCCATCACAGAAGAGGATACATAACATCATCCTCCCCATGGGCCCTAATAGTGTAACGGACAACTGGTATGGCACCATTTTGAATTAATACTGTTCTGGAGGAGCCTCCTGTGCAGGCCCAAATGTTGAGTCACATTCATGGGTTGGGACTACTGTCTATAATGTGCTTCTGGATGCCAAGATCCATTCCTAGTTACACTGCTGGATACTAAGTACAGAATTTAGAAAAGAGGACTTCTCCTTTACTCCCTTTGCACTTTAAAAATAACCTGTCACCAGACCATAAATTTTAACAAACATCTTCTATTATTATATTTGCATTTAATGTAGAAATCCCTAAGTCCTCAGACTGCTGCTGGGTGTCACCATCTTGGATGTGGTATCAGCAGCCCCTGCACTACACTAGAGTTACACCTAGGGGGGAGCGGGGGGTGCGGCCCATTGGAGGGGTGACACCAAAATGACTCACAGTCATTTTGGTGTCCCCCCCCTGTGAAAAATCGGGCGCTCGGTCATGGACCGAACGCCCGACAGTATCAGGAGAGAGGAGGGGACTCGGCGGCATACCCTATCCCGCCGGCTGACTGTCCCCTCCTCTCTCTGCCGGCATCCATCACCAAGATGGCCACCGGCAGGTATCAGAATACTGTCGCGCGTGCACGATGACGTCATCGCGCATGCGCGTGTTGACGTCACGTGCATGTGCAGTGACGTCTCGGCGGGGTGACACTCGGTTCCCGCTCCGGGTGTCACCCAGCCTCGGGACGCCCCTGAGTTACACTCAAAATATATTGAAAGAGAATCAAAGACATTTGGGTCCAAAGAGGGTCAGCCAAGAACTGTGAATTTCACATTAGTCTACAAAGAAAGAAGTGTCTTCTTGCTGCTTCACTGAAGACAAACAACAGTATACACAATAAAAGGAAAAATGAAAGCTAGAAACAGGGATCTCAAGTCTCCCTGATGTTCAGGGAGTCTCCCTCTATTAGATAGCGGCTCCCTGACGTCCGCGAGAGAGGCATTTTCTCCCTCAAATGTTTACTCTGAGTAAAACTTTCCGATAAGATATCAGTGGGTAAAGTTTCAGAGTGAGGCTTGAAATGAAGTTTTGCAGGTTGGGATGTCTGTAGAAAAATATGGCTGTATTAAATGTACAAAACGGCACATACAGTATTTTTATGTGTTTCAAATTTCAATACCAAAGCAAAAACAAAACAATAAGAAAAGTTTAGAGTTCTCATTATTTCCAGATATCCAATTTCCAAAGCACTTGAGACCATAAATCTTATAAAACATGTTTAGAATGTCTGCTAACTCCAGGCATTAGTGTAATAAATGCAAATCAATGCAAATAGCGTTCCCACCAGGGAGCATTTTAGAAATATTGGAATCTATTTGTGTCTCATACAGGAAGCAAATATTATTTTCAACAGACAATTTTTATAATGCTGGAAGTGACTTGAAAATGTAAATGAAGAAAGCTATTGTAATGTTAAGTCTAGCGGCTGCTCAAGCATGGTCAAAGCTAGAAGAGGGCCCCGTGCAGGAAAAACATTTAGTTCAATCTTTAAATCTCATCACTGTTGCTGTAGATATGGGCATACCTGGCCAGCGCTGATCTGTGGCAATACCTCCCATGGCATCTGTTATGCCTACGAGCCGTACTAACCATATGGATTTGTTTGCAAACATATCTCATTCTCAGTCTCATCTGCTCCTCAATGATATTACTAGCACTAATGATATTACTTCCTATGACATAATCAGCAACATTGTTCCCATTCTTGCAGCAAAACAGTAAAAGAGTTATAGAAGATGACCAGCCTTATGGCTTCAATATGCTAATAAACTCCCCTAGAGGTGTATGGCCAGCTTGAGCCTATGCATGGGCAACATAAAATATTAATGTACTTTAGCTGGGTTGACTTGCAAGCCCTGTTTCAGCATGTCCTTTACAAACTGAGTCCTAAATGGGAAGGTCTGTGTTCATTATAATCAGCTGGTGGACTCTCTGTGCTGTAATGAGGAAAGTTGCCGTGTCTGCATCCCTCTAAAAGTAGTAATCCCTTAGAGACTATCGCACCAAAAAAACATTTTTTACTATGTACAGAACATCTTCAAGTCACGATATTGCACTGAATTTTGTTGACAGTTTTAACCGTTTCGTTGCCAAAGTGTTTTTGGGGGGGCTTTTTTTCATTTCATTTTTTGCACACGATATAATCCACATGATATAATCCACTCTTTATCAAACTCAAAAATGTTGTGCAAAATGCACTTAATTTAATTTTAGTGCCCCAAAACACAATACAATACCCATTTTTTTAATAAAATATAAAAGATGAAGTAAGACAGGTATATAGATACCCAACATGCCCAGTTGAAAAATTGTGTGCGTCCATGAAACGGGGAGTAAATTCAGTGCCCCTACAGGTCATCAGTTTAGAGATATGCATAAATATTGGCTCTAGTATTATTGCTCTGAGTCTGGCATGCGCGACGACACCCAATAAGTGTAGCGCAATGGACGTTTTTGTACGTGAATGCGCACGCACTCGCAAAAAATAAAACTTTTTTATTATTTTTAGATTTCTTTTATTCTGTTATTTTTTAAAACAGTTTTTTGTTTGTTTTTTGTTTTACTTTAATTGCTATCACATAGGGGGGATTACAACCTCCCATATGATAACTTATTGGCAGTGACAGGTCCTCTTTAAGGTGATACTGGGGGTCCACTTCAATAGCTTATTGCTGGGCTTTAGTAGCCGAGCAGAGCAATGACACCTCAGGGACCAAAAGTGATGCAATCGGCGTCGCTCCCGGGAGGAGAGCAGCGAACTTCCGTTCATCAATCTCCTCCCCACTCTATGGGACATAGATTGATGAACGGAAGTTCGCCGCTCTCCTTCCCAGCTTCCCGCCGGCACCCAACATTCCAGTCCCGGGCCTGCAGGAGGGGCAGCAGAGCCTGGGAAACCTTTTATTGTAAAGCCGCAGCCGTGCTACCAATGACATACTAGGTACATCTGTGGCCGCGAAAGGGTTACAAAATTACAGCAGCTGCAGTTTTAAATGGAAAGGTCATTTTTAATAACATTAAGTTACAAAATCGCTTATGCAGCAATTATATATGCTATATTCTTTTATTGTTTTATTGTTATTTTATTAAAGAGGAGTTTCCTTTAACTACTTCAGGCAATGTAGTTATTTGCCGACTTTAATTGTTTTTTTAAAATTCCTTTTGTCAAAACTGTTAAACAGAAAAAGATTGAAGATCTCTTGGTTTTCTTCATGTGCTCACAACTTATGCAGTACTATTCTTCCCAAGATTCAGTGATTTATTTATTTCACTAGATAATAGTCGCACGTACATGGCTAACATTAGCCAAGTCTGTAGTGGCCTGTACTACACCATGTATAGTCAGGGGCGTATCTGCCGCGAGGCAAACAAGGCGTTTGCCTGGAGCGGCAGATTCGCTGAGGGCGGCGTTGCTGCCTTGCCTAGGACAAAGCTGTTAGTGCTCAGTAAGCCTGAAGTGAAGGCATATACTACTGTCCAAGGAGAGACAGACCTCTGTCAGGAGTGGACTGCCAATGCAGTCCCACCTGATAAATTATATGAAAGCTTTTACATGAAACAGCACCAATTTCTTCCACTTTAAAACAACCTTGGGAATTAAATAAATGCAAAGAACAAGCAACTGTAAAGTTAAGCTATTATTATTTCATGTTGTGTTCGTATAAAGCTCTGATATATTTTTTGCATCAAGTGCAATTACAACAGTCCTTACCACAGAGAAGCTTAAAATCTAATATGCCTACAAAGGCCACACAAGGATGCACACATGCAATACTAGGCAAACAGCTAGTTACACAGTGGAAATGTCTATATGGGAGCTGTTGTACCTACCAAAGGAATGACATTTCAGTCTAATTAGTTCTCATATTTTACACAGCTCTGACAGCAGAGTCATCTTAGTGAAATGACTTTTCTCTACTGCTGTCTACAGTTAAAATATATCTTAACTAAAGAACAGAAATGTAATATATTGCAGCTTACCAGACCCTAGATGTGGTGGTTGCTTTAGTTTTACATTTTCAGAAACATTGTTAGCAAGTACAGAAAATGCGCAGCTCATTGTTCAGTGAAAAGGAATGTATGTTGAGCCACCTCGCAGTCATGGTATCATTACAAGGTAGATCGATAGACATACAGTATATAGCAAACACTAGGCAGGCGACATATCTGTCCCGCCCATGCATTGCTATGTGTGTATCCTTCAATGCAGGTCTCCCCCACTCACCCATGCTGCCATTGACTTCCCTGGACTGTGTGCCACTCTTTGTGTGATTGTTCAGCTAGTGCAGATGGTGAGGGGACACTGGTGCCTCCCAACAGTCCGACCCACCGCTTTTTCGAAACACCGCATGTGCACACCCTCAGCACCAGGGTACATCTCTTCCCCTCTTTTCTGCTTCCCCTGTACCCTCTGTAACCTTCTTCTGTACCTCCTGCTTTCCTCTTCCTACACTGCTCACCTCTGAACCCCCTACAGCCCTCTTCCTACAGTGCTTTCCAACCTGTGCAACTTACCAAATAGCAGGACTCCCGCTCCTGATACCACGTGCTGTGGGCATTGCGGGGGGAAGAGCCAAATGTGCTGAAAACTACAGCCCCTTCCTCGAGATTACCAGCACAGTCGAGACAGGACCGATAGCCCTGTCCAGTGGATGGTCCCGTCCTCTCACACACGGTAACCAGTGGATTAACAGGCTCCTTTCCTTTACGGAGGGGCCCAGATCCCTGTATGCACTCCCTGCATCCCTCTTCCTACGCTTCTCACCTCTGCTCCCCCTGCAACTCTCTTACTACACACAGGAGCGTCATGCTCCCCGCCTCCAAGATGGTGGCACGCATACACAGAATACGCCGGTGGCCAACATGGCCGCCGCACATTCTCAAACAAATTATTATGTGCCTGAATACATTTTTCGTATATTCGGACATAGATAGTAATTCATAAATTTGGCTGAAATGGGTATGTGATCGCCTAGACTTCACAGGTTACATTGTATGGATAGCCAACACTTTTTTTTGTTTTGAATATAACAGAGAAGAATTAGAACTTTTGTCAAGTTTTTATTGACGTCTGTATTGGAGGAAGTAGATCCATGAACCCATCGCACTCCTGACCGTTTGTCTCCAAGAAGAAAAGAAAAATTGGGTGCTGCGGTGATCGACGGATGGCAACCGTCATACAAAGTAGAAAACAGGGACACCGGCACTCCAGTATAAGCATTATGCAAAAAGTCTTATTTATTGAAGAAAAACGACATGTCACAAAGATGCAACGACCGTTTCGGGGTCACACAGGATCCCCTTCCTCAAGCTATGACATGTGGCAGAAGTACAAACACAAACCCATATAAATAGCAAGCACTCCCAAAACAAGAACCAATCAACAGAAATCCTGTGACCCAGTCATGTATGACGTCACATTCCCGCCAGGAAACGAGTTTACAATGTAATAGTAAACATAACAGAAGGTAAATACAATGGTAAACATAGGCATGATCTGGAGTATCCACATGTGTCAAAATAGTGATTTAAGTATTGGATATCAACACAGGTTGGAATATGAAGTTAGCAACTTACAAGTCATCTTTTGGCAGAACGATGGACCCAGCGAGAAAACCACTGGACCGGCCCGGCCCGGACCGGCCCGGCCCGGCCCGTCCCGATGTGTGTCTGAAGTGCTCCACTGTCACGGGCTTGGTGTCTCCACCCATTGCTCTCCTATTGGTTTAGACGGCATCACATGTCAGTGTGATGCAAGCTGGGTTCCGCCCTAACTGCGATAACCCAGCAACCTTGGACGCCTTCCGCGCTATATGCAGGGCAGCCTTCAGAAATTTCGGGGGCCCCTTACACGGCCTTAGGCTGGGCCCGGTCCGTTCCTCCATTCCTCCTCCCCCCCCACCCCCGCTACTCGCGGCGGCCATCTTTAAAAACCTAATGTGCAGTGGAAACCCCCTGGGGACACCGGAGGCCAGTACAGAGCACCTCAGGTGAGGATATGAAGAGTACGGCCCCCCGGCTTCCTCTGGTGTTGCGGGGGCCCGGTCGCCTCCACCTCCCGCCTGGCACCTGTATGGGCGTCGCCGGATACACATGTAAGGTGCTCGGGCGCCTAAGGCTGCCCGGGCCCCTTACATGACTATCGGCGGTACCCCCCTGACGGCGGCCCTGGCTATACGCATGAGACGGCCGCATCGCTGGTAACCATAGCAGCAGCGGTACGCCGCTCTGTATAAAGCGTGACAGAGAGGTTGGGAGAAGGGAACACCCAAGCAAAGCAAAAGGAGGGCACAACACATAATCTGTATATAACCTGTGTATACACATGTTCATAACCAGAGCGTGCCTGTGTTACCCAGTCGCAATAGAAAAAACATATGTTTCTAAAGCACATGAGAAAAATTAAATACCATATTAGTGTTATTGACATGTTATACATAAAAAGTCCTGTATAGAGAAAAAGGGGCAAAACAGAGAAAAGAAACACCCAGTATATGTAAACAACATGCAAATGCATTTGAAAATTGCAATGTATTAAAAAAAACCAAAACACCCGAGGGGTAAGAAAACAAGTTCAATATGTCATAATATGAACACACGTAAATGTAGAGGATGACAAATACAAGGAGAGTATATAGAAAAAGCTATCTTTCGAGCAAAAAACATGATAGGGCGAGGTTACTTAGTATTGAGTCCCAGCGGTGTATTTACCTTTGCTGCTGCCCTAGGCAAGGCAGCAACGCCGCCCTCCTCCCCCCGGACTAACCGGCCGATTCATGGACAGCATCCCCCCCCCGGGACTGCCCCGCCGATTCCCGTAGATGGCATCACCCATCTCTGTATAGTGCGCTCTCGCCCCCAGCGCCAGCACCACGACACAGAGCAGCAGCCGATGACAGGAGGAAGACTTCCGCGTCACGTGACGGCCCGCAAGCAGCAGCGGCGCTGTGTGCTAGATGCCGGGTGCAGCTCTGTGTCGTGGTGCTGGCGCTGGGGGCGAGAGCGCACTATACAGAGATGGGTGATGCCATCTACGGGAATCGGCGGGTCAGTCCGGGGGGGGTGTGCAGCTTTGCCCTAGGCAAGGCAGCATCGCCGCCCTCAGCGAATCTGCCGCTCCAGGCAAAAACCTTGCCTCGCGGCAGATACGCCCCTGTTGAGTCCTCTGGGGATAACGGTGTCAAGTCTATGAATCCAACGTGCCTCACACTGAAGAAGCAACTTATTATGATCACCCCCCCTGGGGGGAGGGAGAACCTGGTCAATCACCATGCCCCTGAGTTCATGTTTTTGGTGTTTTAATTTAGCAAAATGTATTGCTACAGGTTTGTTGGTGTCTGAAGGTGCCCATACACTGCACAATTATCGTACGAGAATCACGGGAAATCCCGCGATCGTGCGATAATCGTGCAGCGTATGGAAGGCGTGCGACCGTTTCTACTGTACGGTCGCACGACTTTTGTATTTCGAGCATGTTGGAAAACCAGCCGTGATTCGTATGATTTTCGGCTGGTTTTTAACATGATCGAGAGATAACTGCTGAACGGGCGGTGTGCGCAGGCGCACACTGCACGTTCAGCATTGCAGTCATCTGAAGCCCGCCCCTCAGGGGGGTGGGCTTGCGTTGATCACAAGTACGATCTACCTGTCCAAGACGGGCAGATCGTACGTTTTTTTAATTACTTTGCAACGAGGGTAAGACAAAAGTCTTGCGAGGGTTGTAAAGTGTATGGCCACCTTAAGGGTTCACCTTTGATGGTTTTACTAAGAGCGATCCTGATGTCACTTCTATGTTTCTGTTTAAAAAAATTTTTTCATCAAAGTTTAATAAATATAAATGAGTCACATAAGGAGGAATAAATACACTATGAGTAACACCAGTCACTAGAATTTGTGGGTGAGAGGTGGCTGGTAGGGAAGAATCAGTTCTATATATATATGATTGATAAGGATAATGAATGAATGATTAGCACACAGCATAGTAATGATCACGGTTATGTTGTAGATATTGGAACTCCGCTGTATATATGTGCATCTGTGGCTCCGCTGCATGAAAATTTCAGGGGTGACTGGATGACTTGTCCTGTCCTCCTGGAGCCAGGTCTCTTCACGATCCCAGACCCCTGGGTAAGTGGCTGCATAGGGAAGTCATATTAAGAAGGAAACATGTCTAGTTGAATATGAATATAAATACAATATACAGAATTGAAAGATGTGAATTATTGATGGACATCCTGATAAACAATGAATTATGTATTCATAAATTAGATTCTTGCCGGGAATGAAACTCCCTGAGGAAGCTGACAAGCGAAACGCGTTGGATCATTTGGAGCAGTGTATCACTGCATATGAACTACTATGAATTTATGAGATATATATACTATAAATGGTAATATGAAAAATCTATGAACTGTGAAAATTAGGCAAGAATTAGGGACTTGAGAATCATGCATGTACACATTATCTGATTTTAACTTTTATCATGGAAATGTTTTTAATGAATTGTAATAAATTTCTATACATTTCTAACCCTCTGACTCCTCTTTAAAACCCCACTACAACTTTGGTTGTGAATTTGTGTTCAATTGACTAGATTGGGGTGAGGTCTCAGATCACCTGGGGTGACATCCTGGGAAGTGTTATTTGTATTGGTACTTCTATGTTTCTGGAAACGCCTCTTGAAGGCGCCCATAGTCTTCCCAATGTGTGTGAGGCCGCGAGGGCATTTTAGAAGATAAATGCAGAACTCTGTGTTGCAGTTCATGTATTTCCGTATGTGATATTTCCTACCACTATGGGGATGTACAAAGGTATCACCTGTGATAAGTGCGTTGCACACATTGCAAGCATAACATTTAACCCCTTCATGACTGAGGCCTTTTTTTTTCATTTTTTAGGCCTGAAAATTACTTAAAACCCCCAAACATTATATATTTTCTGAATGCCAAGACCCTATAGAAATGGTGGTAGTTGCAAATTTTTATGTTGCGTAATATTAGCGCAACTCCTTATTAAACCCCAAAATTTAGTGACAAATTTAATGAAATGCCCCAAAACACAACAAAATACCAATTTTTTAAATGAAATATAAAAGATGAGGTTACAACGAGTAAAACGATAGCCAACATGCCCAGTTTACAAATTGCGTGCGTCCGTGAAACGGCAAAAAACTGCAGTACCCCAAAAAGTCCATAGAAGACGCTTTAAAAGCCCCCACAGGTCATCAATTTAGAGATACCCCAAAATACTGGCCCTAGAATTATTGCTCTCACTCCAGCATGCGCGGCAATACCCAACATGTGTAGCGCGTTCGTCATTTTCATACGTAGGCGCACCCGACGCGTGTTTACGCGGCGACGCGTGTGCTCGCGGGGGACTTTAACATTTTTTATTATTATATATATTTTATTTTAATGTTAAAAACTGTTTTTTTTTTTTTTTACTTCACTCTGACAGCTGTCACATAGGGGTGCTTACAAGCCCCCCCCATGTGATAGCAGATCGGAAGTTCGTCGATCTCCTCCCCAGCTCCCGCGGACACCAAGGAAGCCGGTCCCAGGCCCGTAGGAAGGGCAACGGAGCCGGGAAGCATGGCAGGGTTTGTCGGACAGGGGGGGCGGCCCCTTCTTCGGGACACAGAAGCGATCTGGCGAAAGATAACTCGCCAGAATCGCTTCTGTTGTAAAGCCGACAGTCGGCTTTACAAGTTTAAACAGAGTCCCGGCGGCAAAAGCCGCCGGCAGTCTGTTTAAACAGCCCCGATGCTGGCGACGTACTCTGTACGTCGTCAGTCACGAAGGGGTAAAGCATCCTGTGCGGTCAGACAATTTGATGGGTATCTTGCAGTATTTGGGCCTTGGATCCGCTTGGACCAAATGGTCCCTAAGCGTTTTGCTACGTCGGTATGCATGTAAAGGAGGTGTCTTGATGTGTGGGGACAGTGATTTGTTAGCCCTCAAAATGTTGAGGTTCCTTGTCACTGACTTACGAGCTAAATGTGATGAATCATTAAAGGTCTGGACAAAGGGGAGTCTGTCATCCAATGGTTTGACTTTGTGAGTACTAGAGTTGAATTTCTCTATGGCTCTTTTGAGGGCTTGATCTATTGTATGTAATGTAAAGTCCTTATAACTACAGCATAAAAAGGGGCAGCTCTAAATAGCCAGCATGCTAAACCTTGATGGGCAACAGCAGCAGTAGTATTATTATTATTATTATACAGGATTTATATAGCGCCAATAGTTTGCACAGCGCTTTACAATATAAGGAAGACATTACAGTCACAATACAATTTAAGACAAGATGGTAAGGAGGGCCCTGCCCGTGAGGGCTTACAATCTAAAAGGGAGGGGCAAGTGATACATGAGGAACCCTTGTGTCCTATTAAGGATAGCTAAGAACAAGTACATGAGGCTGAAATGGGTATGTGATCACCTAGACTTCAGAGGTTACATTGTATACCGTGTTTCCCGAAAGTAAGACCTACCCCGAAAGTAAGACCTAGCGCTATCTTCAGGGATTTCTGTAATATAAGACCTACCCCGAACTAGGTCTTATTTTCGGGGTAGCTACACATATAACTGAATTTTAAATGTAAAGACCGGCCGCAGCTCCTGCCCCGCCCACACGCCAGCCGGCTGCAGCTCCCGTCCCGCCCACACGCCCGATGGAAGCTGCATATCATCCGCCAACTTCGACACCGGGACCGGCAACAGCACGCCGCCTTCCGGGACCTCGTTCAGTCCTGTGAGTACTCCTCCCCCAGCCCGGTAAGACATCCCCCGAAAATAAGACCTAGTGTCTTTTTTCGTGCAAAAAAATAAATAAGACAGTGTCTTGTTTTCGGGGAAATACGGTAGATAGCCAACACTTTTTTTTTGTTTTGAATATAACAGAGAAGAATTAAAACTTTTGTCAAGTTTTTATTGACATCTGTATTGGAGGAAGACCCCGTTTGCTGCCACCACAACTGACAAGCAGGGCCCCGTTTGCCATCATTACACCTTATTGCACTCTCCACTAGCCGACACACAGTGGGAATTAATTTTTAAAAAAGCAGTGGCCCATGGCAACCAATCAGCTTCTCTCTTTCATTTTCAAAGTTGAAACAAACCGAAAAGAGTAGCTGATTGGTTGCTATGGGCAATTGCTTGAGATTCCGTCTGCTCTATTTTTTATGAGTTCCTTACACTGTGTGCACATTTGTTCTCACCATCTAAGCTGCTTGCCTAAAATGCAGCTACATACACTTTTGCACTCATCAATATCACATCTCCACGCATTTTTTCACTAACCAACAGCGCACCTTTGTACTAGCCTACATTGCACCCAAACGCACTTCTGCACTTGCCAACACGACAACGACATGCCATCCATACATTTCTAGCTGACAACCCAGCTATGCACATGTTTGCACTTGCTGATACCTGTGGCTTTCGCTGAAACTGCACTGATGTGCCCTGATGCACTCACCAATAATGTAACAACACACACTTTTGCACTTGCCAACACACGCTTTTCTACTCATCAGTACTACAACGACATACACTTTACTACACTTGCCAACACTGCAACTATGCGGATTTTGACACTCACCAACGCACACTTCCATATTCATCCAATGGCTGGCACTGGAACGGTTTTCATTTTCTGATAGCACACCAGAGCGCACTTCTGCACTAACCAATGACTACTTTTTCACATACAAACCACTGCAACAACATGCACTTCTGCATTCACCAACACTACACCTCCAAGCATTTCTGCAATAGCTGATGCAGCTCATCCTTTTGAAATAGGCAGCACCACACTTACATGCAATTTTGCACTCACCAACACCACAATGGTGCTCTTTTCTGCACTTTCCAAAATTGCAACAATGCGCTTTTTTGCACTAGCCAATACCACAACAACACGCACTTTTGCAACCCCCAATACCGCAACAACGTGCACTTTTGCTCACGCGAGCACCGCAATAACATGCTCTTCTGCATTTGCCTACATTGCACCTCCACACATTTCTGCACTTTCCAACACCACAGTGATGTGCACTTTTGCACTTGCCAACACCACAATGATGTGCACTTTTGCACTTGCCAACACCACGATGATGTGCACTTTTGCACTTGCCAACACTACAATGATGTGCACTGTTGCACTCGCCAACACCAATATGCTAATTTGCATTTGCCTCTACCGCACCAGGCCAGTATATAAGTCTATACTTACCAACTCCACAATGAAGTGCCCTTTTACTCACCAATATCATGGCGTGCACTTTTGCACTTGCTGACACCGCAATGGCGCATGCTTTTGCTCCTGTCGACATTCTCATATACTGAAACAGCATGCATTTCTTCACTTGCCAACACCGCAACAGCATGCTTTTTCGCATTTGCCAACGCTGCAACTATACATTTGTCCCTTTCATCAAACGGGCACGTTTTTGCTTTTATATATATA
>NW_017306859.1:425479-436538 GCF_000935625.1 Nanorana parkeri | reverse complement strand
TATATATATATATATATATGTGTTTTCTAATTTCTTTGTGATATATGTCTGTTCCGCCATGATTCCAGTTAGTATCTCCCCCCGCAACACTTAAAATGTGTTTGATGTTTGTAGTGAGTGCTGCACATTACAATCAATGCTACACAGACAGCTTTGCACATGCTCAGTCTGCAGCTCTGTGACTCCAGTAATCATTCATCCTCTGAGATCTCTATTTGCTTTATAGCAACATTCCTGTTTCTGATTCTGGAGAGAGCTGCATTGCCTCTACACCAGCTGAGCCAGCTCTAACAAAAGACATGATTCACTCACTACAATTCCATCCACACTCACCAGCACGGTTTGCCATCATCTAGCAATGAATGAATCTAATTTCCAACATGCATCCTAACTAGCAAGGAATAACATGCTGTGATTTATCCCAGGCACCAGTCAGCATCCATAAGGCAATTCTGTGTCATCGCATACAAAGGCTATGCTCTAAGCACATGCAGATATTGCTGTAAAATAGCAGCTCCATCCTGGAACCAAGCTGATGCCATACATGCTGTCGTTCTGCAAATCCAGACAGAAAAAAACATGGATTTCAGCAACTCCTCAGTGTTCGATCAACATAAAGGTAAGTCGAACTGTGTTTACAATCTCTGTCACTGTCTGCTGTTAATTCAGCTATCGCATGAAGTCTCGCAATCCAATTCATTATCTGTATTTTGCATTTTATAATAAATGGCATGAGACAACCAATATTGACCAGTAAGTCCCTTGGTACAGTGGAGTATGCTGGAGAGATTGGTCACCTCTGTTTAACACTTATACTTAGTAGTCATGGTCATTAAACTAATTTATTACAGCTTGTCCTGATAATATAAAAATGACATTACTGTTAATAGTTTGCATAAGACCCATTTCTTTGGGTAAATTAAAGAATTCCACTTCTGCATGGATCTCATGCCTGTTTGACTTACTTTTTTAGGTTCAGTATTGTATATGTTGTATTAGACTTTTACGGTGCTGATCCATCACTAATATGTAGAGTACTAATGGGGCGTTTTATAAAAGTGGAAGGAAATCAAAGTAACGTTGTCGTCCATAGAAGCAAACGGATTACAACTATCATTTTTTAATGCTAGACTGAAAATGAAAGGAGAAATCTAACTGGTTGTTATCAAAAACACATTTTCCTATCTAAGACTTTTATAGCATGCAGCTACCCTAACGCAGCACAATTATTGACCAAGTTTATTATATAGGGTTTTTTTTTTTTTTAAAAGGTAGTGCAAACAGGGGAATCTCAGTAATGATTTGCCAAGTATGAAAGCAGCCTAAAAAGACTGCCAAGGCTATTTGAGTGGTGGCGTCTTGGCGCAGGGCAGGTTTCTCCACTGTCTGCACCAGTTTCAGTTAGCAATTTTTGCTATGCAATAGTGACCTGCTAACAATAACATTGTGGCTAATGACCGACCATTTTATCACTTTAACCACTTTGTGACTACAATACAGTTCTAGTTAAGTTAACTGACACATGCAGGCTCTTTTGGTCTCGTTCACACTGGCCCGTTAGTGTGCTGAGTGAGGTTCTGATGTTGGGCGCTAGCGTGATGCCTTGTATCACACGGTTTACTAACTTTATTTGGAGTATATGCTGCCATCCATTGTGCTGGAAGGAAATGTCAGCATGTCCGCACCCACGTTGTATTGTGAACTATTGTTTTCTATGTGCCCTAGCAGTGACTGGCTTTGCTAAAAATGGCAGTTACCACAAATGGTGTGAACAAGCCCTTTAAATTCGGTCAGGGAATCTTAGCAATAACCCCTGGTCACAAAACAGGTAATGAATAAAGCTGTTCATGCTTGACAAATTCTCTACATAACTTTGGGTGCCATTAATGGATCCCAATACTTTCCAACCATGTGGTATGTAAGTTCATAAGAATGCCCTGGGGTAAATAAAGCATTAGGTATAGAGATGAGTTCATATGGACGTCCTGGGTTGTATAAAGCATGAAGTATGGAGATGAGCTCATATGGAAGCCCTGGGTTGTATAAAGCATGAGGTATGGAGATGAGTCTATATGGAAGTCCTGGGTTGTATAAAGCATGAGGTATGGATATGAGTCCATAGGTAAGTTCTGGGTTTTATAAAGCATGAAGTATGTAGATGAGTTCATATGGAAGCCCTGGTTTGTATAAAGCATGAGGTATGGAGATAAGTCTATATGGAAGTCCTGGGTTGTATAAAGCATGAGGTATGGAGATGAGTCCATATGTAAGTCCTGGGTTGTATAAAGCATGAGGTATGGAGATGAGTCCATATGTAAGTCCTGGGTTGTATAAAGCATGAGGTATGGATATGAGTCCAAGTTCTGGGTTTTATAAAGCATGAGGTATGGAGATGAGTCCATATGAAAGTCTTGGGTTGTTTAAAACATGAAGTATGGAGATGAGTTCATATAAAAGCTATGGGTTGTATAAAGCATGAGTATGGGGATGAGTTCATATGGAATCTTGGGTTTTATAAAGCATGGGGTATGGAGATGAGTTCATATGTAAGTCTTGGGTTTTATAAAGCATGGGGTATGGAGATGAGTACAAATGGAAGTCTTGGGTTTTATAAAGCATGGGGTATGGAGATGAGTACAAATGGAAGTCTTGGGTTTTATAAAGCATGGGGTATGGAGATGAGTTCATATGTAAGTCTTGGGTTTTAAAAAACATGGGGTATGGAGATGAGTTCATATGGAAACCCTGGGTTGTATAAAGCATGAGGTATGGAGATGAGTTCATATGGAAGCTCTGGGTTGTATAAAGCAAGAGGTATGGAGATGAGTTCATATGAAAGCTCTGGGATGTATAAAGCATGAGGTATGGAGATGAGTTCATATAAAAGCTCTGGGTTGTATAAAGCATGAGGTATGGAGATGAGTCTTGGGTTTTATAAAGCATGGGGTATGGAGATGAGTTCATATGGAAGTCTTGGGTTTTATAAAGCATGGGGTATGGAGATGAGTACAAATGGAAGTCTTGGGTTTTAAAAAACATGGGGTATGGAGATGAGTTCATATGGAAGCCATGGGTTGTATAAAGCATGAGGTATAGAGATGAGTTCATATGGAAGCTCTGGGTTTTATAAAGCATGAGGTATGAAGATGAGTTCATAAAGAAGCTCTGGGTTGTATAAAGCATGAGGTATAGAGATGAGTTCATATGGAAGCTCTGGGTTTTATAAAGCATGAGGTATGAAGATGAGTTCATAAAGAAGCTCTGGGTTGTATAAAGCATGAGGTATAGAGATGAGTTCATATGGAAGCTCTGGGTTTTATAAAGCATGAGGTATGAAGATGAGTTCATAAAGAAGCTCTGGGTTGTATAAAGCATGAGGTATAGAGATGAGTTCATATGGAAGCTCTGGGTTTTATAAAGCATGAGGTATGAAGATGAGTTCATAAAGAAGCTCTGGGTTGTATAAAGCATGAGGTATAGAGATGAGTTCATATGGAAGCTCTGGGTTTTATAAAGCATGAGGTATGAAGATGAGTTCATAAAGAAGCTCTGGGTTGTATAAAGCATGAGGTATAGAGATGAGTTCATATGGAAGCTCTGGGTTTTATAAAGCATTGGAACCCACAAATAAATCAGATTTCTGATTACCATATTCAGTAAAACAATGAACTCTGCCATATTACCACAGCTTATAACACTTTGCATTCTACATGAAGTCTTAAGACCTCTCAAGTGCCATGTCCTCCAGGTAGTTGCGCGCATGTGACGCGTTGGCCACTAATGATGGAGCTTGAGTCCCTCGGAGTGAGACACAAGCGAAAGAGGCTTATGTTTCTCCACGGTGACGCTCTGTTGTGGGCATCTTGTTCGGCTTGGTTTTTGCTACAATGCTTCACTAAACTGATTGAGATTAGCATGACAATGTGTAAATTATGTGTCACCGCAACAGTGCAGTGTCTGAGTTTATATGTACACAATGGGCCTCCCTGTTCCGTATTGTAGGAAATATACTGTGTGCTCGGAGTGGCTTCTGGCAGAATAAACACTAGGGGAACCAATTTGACATGTACAGGTTGCTATGGAAATCCAGATGGAGCTAAGCTGCCTTTTGCAGTGCAAAGCTCATTGCAGTAACCTGGAACAGGCCCGAGGACTAATTACTAAATCAACTTGTATCTTTTTTATGTACAAGTAACCGAAAAATGACGGCCGTCTTAAAATGTTTACAGACACGTTGCCATAACGACGCTAGAATGCCCGCAAAGATCATATCGTCTAATTGTACAACAGGGATATGGCGCTAGGTCTGATAAGCACTATCTGCATGTGAACTGGCCACATGATATAACCCAATTGTAATGTCAGAAGGACAACATTTCCTTTTCTTAATATAAAATTATTTACTGATTATGGCCAGTTTAAATGTTTTGTTTTTTTTAATTAACCCTTGCAATGGGGCTACCCCATGCACTGCAAGGGTTAACTGCTTGTTTTGGTCTAGGGATGAAAATAAAGAAGGTATACTCTTCCGATCCTCGGTTCTGTCTGGCTGCTAGAGTGGTCCCTGCAGCCTCGTCTCCCTTGGGCTCCGGCGGTCTAATCATCATGTGTAATGCAGGTCCATTAGTGGTAAGGACACCGAGGAACATGTCACTGCCAGAGCGGAGAGGGCACCTCTGCAGTACTGAGGATCGAGTGAGTGTATCTTCTTTATTTTTGCCTCTAGACCAAAATGAACACTAAACCCTTGCAGTGCGCTGCATGGGGTTTTTTTTGTGAAAAAACTGGAGTTCTTCTTCAAGGACTTGTTCACAAAGGCTGCTGTCTCCACAGCCCTCTGAAAAGCAATCTGCGGTGGATTGCTTTTCAGAGGGCGGTGAAGCAATGGCTTCACCGCCCAGTGTTCAGGAGGCGATAATGCCACCTCGCTGAGTGTTTGTAAATAACTGAGGACATAGTATGCTTACTGTGACCCCAGTTATTACCCCAACAGTAAAGTAAAAAAAATATGTATTAGCATAAACATAAAATTATTAAAAAACTTTTTTACATTTTTAAAAACAGAAAAAAAGTAATTTTCGGTTTTGGACAAATTTTTAAACATCGGTTTCCGTCTAAAAATGTTATTTGGTGCATCCCTGTTAGAAAGCATACTGTAGGGCCATTCACATGAGCCTGTATTTGTCATATACGTCCACACACCGTCATCGCATACTGTCTGGTCTAATGCTGGATGCACACAACACTATTGCACCAATTTATTTTTGTTGATGTGATTGCAATGTTAACTGGTATTTTTAAAGCTGAACTCCAACTTTACCTACCATCTTGCGCAGGGTCCTTCCCTGTACTGAAATTGCACATTGTGAGCTTCTCATAGTATGCAGTAGAAGTTGTAGGAAGTCAGATAGAGCCCATCTCATTTACTGGCTGGAGGACATCCAGCATTATCTAGCACTTTTCTCCCCAGCCTGACTGTCCCTGGGACGCCTCTTTCACTCTTGGGATTCCAATAATTCTTTCAATCATGGAGGCTCAGCATCACATGTTGCATTACCTAGGGTGGTCTGCATGCAAATTCTGCCTGCTCCTGTATGGCCACGGCTCCAGACTGACATCTGCCCATGAAGACATCTTTATATTTGCATAACTCCTCCTAGAGCCAGCATATTGCGGCAGAGGGCTGTAATGTTTTCAGCAAGTTAATCAGCCCCCTGCCAGCCCCTCCCACCAGCCATGATCTGCAATTTTCATAGTAAAGCAAAGAAACCCAGTGATGAAATGAATGGTTCCGAAATAAGATATATAATGCAAATAGAAAGATTTTATTTTAAAATTGTAAAGGGAAGGCAAAATATAAGCAGCTTCAAGAATTTTCTTTTCATTTGGTTGTAGTGGAAAATCCAGCACCAAAGCCATTTTTGTGTTTGCGTATATGTATATATATATATATGTATAGGGAACAGAAAGCAGTAAAGGTAATACATGTTACATATCAGCCGAAAATGGCACTTTTGGCAAAATAGCGGTGCATCTCTGCTTTCTCTCCTCCCCGCTGGGCGCTGTTCTGTGTCCCAGCGGGAAGGAGAGAAACTGTCACAGGCGGCCGAGCGCTGCGGGAGGAGAGCGCTGTGAGCAGCCGGCGTCTCTTCTCCCCGCACTGCTCAGCCTCCTTTAACAGATCGAGAGATCGGTGTGTGGGCGTAGACAGCCAGCGCTGTCACAGGAGGCTGGGTGGCAGTGCGGGGGAGGAGTCAGCTGTCAGATCGAGCTCTCCGCACCGCTCGCCCAGCCTCATGTGACAGCCGATCCAGGATGGAGAGCGAGTACAAACACTCAGTGATCAGTGATTGCTGAGTTTTTGTAAATAATTGAGGACAGAGTAGGTTTAGTATATCCTCAATTATGAATGAATGGGAAGTGATCTTCATCACCTCCTGTTCATTCATGATTGTGGTTATAGTAAACAAACAATGTACTCATGTTATCAATGGACAGGAACACTCATAGAGGATTCCTGTTCATTGATAACAGGGGACACAGAAAAAGAGATTGAGGACTCTGTGTTCTCAATCTCTTTTTCTATTTTAAAAGGGAAATATCAGGGGTCTGTTTAGACCCCCAATATTTTTCCGAAGCCCCTAAAAGTAAAGTAAAAAAATGAAAATATTTAAAAAATACATAGATAAAAATAAAATGTAAAAAAATTGAAAAGTTTATAAAACATGAATAAAAATGAAATATTTGAAAAAGTTAGAAAAAAAACATTTTCGGTTTCGTTTCGCTTTTAAAATGTAGCCACCCTCCAGAAAGGAAGGACAGTGTCAGCACCAATTCAGAGATGACTTGATCGGCAGCACAAGATGCATTTTTAAGGTTTAACTCCTGAGTTTAGTGCCACTCTGAATGAGAGAGCCAGAAATGAGCTTTGGAACCTGGGGTCAATGGGTTGTTGTCATCAACAGTAATTTATATTTCGGGTAGGTGTGTAGAGCAGAATGGCCAAAAATAAATTTAGTTTTCTCCATATTAAAGTGCTTAAACAGCCTCCTGCAGTGCAGTGTAGCTCCCAAGCAATGCTTGCTGGTATCTCCAAATGTTATTTTCTGCAATCCCAGGAGCCTCAAGTCTCTGCAAGGTTCAACGCTTCCTAGTGGTAATGACTGCTGGCCCTGCATGGGCATACCTACTGACAAATAGCATTAAGCAGGAGATTGGATGGGGAGGGGTGAGCGATAAACACTTTCAGGAGGTGTCCAACTTTGCAGAATACTACAACCTGAGCTTCTGGGCTCCTGGGCAGCAGAATGGAGCATCTGAAGGTACATGCAGCCATCACTTGGTGCCTCCATTGGGGTGCTGGAGCCTGTTAAGAACTGAGAATGCTGACAAAACTACTTTTAGGCTTAAAGTGTATGTCTGCACAAAAATATTTAGCATATCTCTGAGAAACATGTACATTTTGGAGTTGACTGCCTCTTTAAAAAAAAAAAAAAATACTGCAAGTATGCAAAATTATCTGTTGGCCCTGCCAGAAATCCGTTGAGTACATCACTTCCTATAAAGAGCTGGCAACATTGCCTCTGCTGCACTGAAATCCCAAGCAGTGTTGTCAGCCCTGCCTGATTTCTCCCCTGCTGGACTACAGAACAACTCCTCTTATGGTATAGCGATGAGAGGGGGAGATGTCCTGTAGTTTACTGGATTACTGGCAGGTTTAAACAGGTATTTTACTGTACTTGTCAAAGATAAAAGAAATTATGAAATCTGCATGTATTTTAGAGATGTACTGAATGTATTTATTCTTATTTTGCCCAGATATATGCTTTAAGGAAATTAGAAGGCATGAAATCAGAGATAGCAAATGGACAGTCAGGAACATGAGAAAATAGGAAAGTGAGATCACGAGTCAAAAATAGATTAAAATATCATCTGCACAGAAGTGATATTGAGAACCAGATGACCTAATCAGTTGGCCAACCTCATGAACCTAGATGATAAAGGGACGGGGTCCAACAAGGAATCCAGTAATGCACTGACAGACACCGGCTGTTTAACATTTTCCTCACGGTGCACATCACCACCAGGAAAAATGGAGCCACATTCATCAGATTTTATCTGACCTGACATTTAAAGGTCACGTACTACACAATCACCACCAGCAACCCAAAGCTTCCCGAGGCTGGAGCACCCTTTCACGCTATTTCAGACAAGATTCTCGTCCGAGATGATGAGTGCAGTTAAAAAGCAACAGTGTAAATGCTGCTGCTAGTTGTTTCGTCACAACCTGATCAGGGCCAGTGCCACGCATTTTGGGAAACGAAGTCTACAGCAATCAAAGCAGATTTGATACCTGGTCGATCATTCCATGCAGCTTTCTCGTGTTTATAAATGCATTTACAAGCTGGGGTTAAATAATGAAAACATCCGTTCAGAGGTGCTGTAAATGCATTAAGTGGCTGCACAGGTTCTTATACACTGAGGGGCCAGATTATTATGACCACCTGAGGTTTGTAGGCAAATTAGCTATAATTTTGCGCTGAAGTTGCTGGAGGGCCAGACCATTATAAATAGGGAAGCAGGTTGTTTATCACGACAGTAGAAGTGATTTTTTTCTGAAGATTTGGGTAAACAACGCGATTTAACAGCCTTTGAACGTGGGATGATTGTTGGCGCTCGGAGCCATGGAGCGAGTATCAGCAAAACAGCAGAATTCGTTAAATGTTCAAGAGCAGCTGTTGTTAAAGTGTTTAAAGACCGGACTGTCAGCCGGAAATCTGGGTCTGAACGTGCGAATTGTGGCCGTCAGCGACTAGTCAATGTTAGGGCAGAACGGAGAGTGGCAAGACCGGTACAAGACAACAGAAGGGGAACAGTGCAGTGTCAGATTCCTCGCATCACCTTTCAACATCTCGTGCAGTCATGAGGCGGCCCAACGAAGTACTGATGGGGTGGTCATAATAATCTGGCCACTCAGTGTATATGAAGCAATGCAATCTACCGTGGACTGAACAAAAAAAATAGAACAGATTCCAACATCATTGCTTACGAGTGTTAATGGACGAATCCCAAGCTGTTTGCATCGAATTCTGACAGTGGCCACCAGCCGCCGTCCGAATACCTGAATGTTCGGCCAATAATTTTTCAACTGGCTCCTTCAATCAGCTGATGAAGGGATGCTGGACAGAAGGGTGCCGAGTCGACAACAGCACGCAGTGTGCGAACTTCAGCCAATTCATCAGGAACCGGATGAAATTTATCCCATGTATACCCTACTTTACCTTATGAATGAGGGCAATGAAACATGTTTATTAAAAAGCACAGGAATTTACCAACATGCTTTCAGATCTATAGGATTGTTTTCCATTTGTTCCATTTTCACCTACAGAAAAGGCAATGTGGTTTCACAGTGCACACACCTCACAACACAATGTTGTCTGCGACAGGGATAAGGGCACGCCTGATGAAGGGACCCTGAGTGGCCCCGAAAACGTTGCTTTATGACGAGATGTGTGTACATCAATAAAATGACCACTCGCTGAAGATTTTACTTTGGTGTGCTGGTGATATCACTATCACATTATCACTGCAGCACCCACTTTAAAGGAGTGCGGTGGAAACCTCTTTAGGGATAAGGGCACGTTCGCACCAGCAGCGTTGCGCTGTGTTGCCCAATGCACTTCCATTACAAGAAAAATGTAACAAGGAAATTTGGCTTAAGGACTCGTTCACAAAAACACTTCTCTAATGCAAATAAGCCCCCCTGCCCGCAGACCCACACAACAATAGGTCAGGGCTTGTGGGGAAGAGGCCCTTGTCCCCATAGGCACGGGGACAAGGTGCTTTTCCAGGGGGCTGGGTAGACTTGGGTCATACAATTCTGGGTGTTACTCAACTGCTTGAAGTAGCCATGCAAACTTTACTTCAGACATGACTGGTTTTGGCTGGTACTTGCCATGCCTGGCAATGGTATGGCTGGCACTGTTAAGTTGCCACTGGTATGGCTGGCACTGCTTTGGATGACACTGATAACAGCTGGCACTACATGGTGGCATGGGTCAGGATGTCACAGGTTGCAAGTACTTGACAAGAAGCTGTCCTCTTGCTGGCAAAACGCTGGCTGTGTGCAGACAGGAAGTGGCATCTGCACCTGCTCTGTCCACTCACTCTAGGATTCCCCAGTGGTTTCAGGGACTGCAAAACTTCTAATGCCTCTCCTGCAGCACCCGAGCAACACTTCTTAAATGCCCGAAAAATGCTCTAGCAGCATTGAACGAGCATTTAAGCGGTGTTTCAATATACTTCAATGGAGGCATTTGTCCAGCGGCAATGCCTCCAGAACGCTACATGCACTCTACTTGTTGACACACAGCAACGCAATGCTAACGCCCATGTCTGCTATTGTTTTGATCCACATGGGTGTTTATAGGCGGCAGAGAGGCATTAAACACACTTCTCTAATGTCTGGTTTTAATACACATGTGAAAGAGGCCTAAGACTGAGTTTACACAGGCATTAAGGCTGAGTTCACAAGGGCATTAAAGGAGAACTATGTGGTCAGGGCTTTTCCCCATAGTTCTCCTAAGGTGGCTCTGCCTATCTAGAGGCAGAGCAAGCTGTACCCGCCCCCTCCCCATCCGTTCCCGCCAGTCAGTGCTGGAGGTTCGGACAGGGGAGGGGGGAATCCCTGCAGGGAGCCGTGAGTGACAGCCACGGCTCTCTGCAGGGACAGGATCGAGAAGTGAGCGAGCGACGGTATGTGTTCGCTCACTTCCCGATCTATTGTGCCGACCTGTGACATTTTCATTGTCACAGGTCGGCTAGAACTATGAGGCTGAGTGAAAATCACTCGCCTCATAGTTCTACTTTAAGGTTGAGTTCATAAGGGCATTAAAGCTGAGTTCACACGGGCTGGGCCGGCCTATGGGGTGTGCGAGCTGCGCGGCCGCACAGGGCACCATTGCAACAAAGGCGCCAGGCAGCCGACACAGCTCGTCCTTGGGGCGGCTTCTCTCCTCACCGCTGGCCATCCAACATGACAGCGCTCCCTCGTCCGCCC
>NW_017306859.1:418235-425399 GCF_000935625.1 Nanorana parkeri | reverse complement strand
GCGCAGGAGGGAGCGCTGCCTGCTGTCAGGATGGCCGAGCGGTGAGGGGAAGAGAAGCTGCAGCTGTCAGGATGGCCGAGCCGGTAGGAGATCGGAGCCGCTATCATCCTGTCAGTTTCAGGATGACAGGGGCTCTGTGCGTGGCAGAGCGGGGGATCGGTAAATATTAATAATCTTCTGATCACTCCAGTGTTTGTATATAACTGGGGACACATAGTACATAGTTTCTGCAATTACATAGTACTATGTGTCCCCAGTAATGAATGAACAGGCTGTGATTTACATTTTCCTCAATGGGGAGAATCACTCAGTACAGAGGCTCCTCCCCATTCAGAAACTATTGATAGTAAAATATTTATTATCAGCAGTGTCTGAATGTAACAGTAAAAAAAATAGATAAATAATTTAAAATAAAAAAAAAATGTAAAAAAATATTTTTAAAAAGTGAAAACTGCCCCCACACACACACGCATATTATTAGACATCTGTGAAGACTAAAAATGAATTTCAGATAAAATGAACGAAAACTAAAAACGTTTCATTCGTTTCATCAAACAAAACACATTTTTATGCTATTTTGGATTCAGCCATTGGCGTGTTCTGGAGGTGGGGCGCATGACGTCATATGGTTTTATTCAATAAGAATACTAATATTGTGCCTACAAGTTTAATACCTTTGATTAAACGTTTTATATTTATCATACTTTTTAATATGTTTCTTTGCGGCTTAACAAAATAGGAGTCTTTAAATGGTGCTGATATTGGGGGAAATGGGTGTGGTTAATGGGGGTGTGGCCACTGAGGGGTGTGGTCACTGAGGGGCGCTGTATAGCTGTCTCGCAAAGGCGCTTAAGGCCTGCCCTGCACACGGGCATTAAAGGAGAACTATGAGGTGAGTGCTTTTCACTCATCCTCCTAGTTCTAGCCGACCTGTGACAATGAGACTGTCACAGGTCGGCTCAGTAGATCGGGAAGTGAGCGAACACATACCGGCGTTCGCTCACCTCTCGATTCTGTCACAGCTCTCTGCCGTGACAGGGGAGAAGCTGGATTCCCCCCACTCCGATCCTCCAGCGCTGACTGGCGGAACGGACGGGGGAGGGGGCAGGTACAGCTAGCTCTGCCTCTAGCTAGGTAGAGCCAGCTGTCACTCACACAGCTGGGCGGATCCAGACATAATTGTCGGGATCCGCTTCAGCTGCGGCGTCACAGTATACCGCAAGCTGTAGCTTGCGGTATACTGAGCTTAGGGTGACGGGAGGACGCTAGTTTGTGTCCTCCCGTTACCCTAAGGAGAACTATGGGGAAAAGCCCTAACCCCATAGTTCTCCTTTTAAAGCTGAGTTCACACAGGCATCAATCCTGAGTTCACACAGACGGAAGCCTCCACCACCCTCTTTTTTTAATCCATTGGGATTAAAAAAAACTGCAGTATCGCCTCCCGGCATTCGGGAGGCGATACTGCAGTGTTTTTTAAAATCCCAATGGGGATTTTCTATTTCAAATCCATGGTGTATCCATGCGGTTGCATTGTGGTCCCATTCTTGCCATCACATTTGACAAGCGGCACCGCCTGCCGACCGCAACATGCTGTATATTGTTTGCAGCTGTGCAAAAACATTGTGGCCGCAGCACTGTATATGTGCTGACATTGTGGACCAGGGTGTGGTAAAACCGCGGATCAGCCACCTGGTTTTACCACCCCCTTGCCATCTGTGTGAATGAGGCCTATGTCCTATGGTTTCAGTTCGCAACAATGTGACACGTTGATGTGCACTAAAAAATTCATTTTTCTGCGCAGGGCTTAGTAACATCATACAAAAAAAGGCGAAAGGGTTTAAAAAAAACATGTGTAAAAAAAATACATTGCAGAGAGGAGCAGTGCAACTTAAAAATGCATGCTAGCATTCGTGCGTTATGTACACACTAATGAATGCACTATGGTGCCAGGCAGATCTCTCAGAGCCCATTCACACCAGGGCGGTTGCGGATCAGCGCAGTTGCCGCGCTGATCTCAAAAGGGAGGTTTTGGAAGTTTTTGATTGCGATTAAAAACGCCCATAACTGTGCTGCTCAGCGCAGTTTCATTGAAACCTGTATGGAAACCGCACTGATCAGTGCGGCAAAAATAGTGCAGGGAGCAGTTCGGGCGGTTCGAATCGCGCGGACTGGCATGAACGGTCCCCATAGCAATGTATGGGATGGTTCATGTCGGCGCATACGTGCGGCTAAATCCGTGCGACCGAACCGCCCCGTTGTGAACAGGGTCTCATGCTGGCCATACACGGCTAGATATCACTTGTTGAGTGCATGGACTGAGCGAAAGAAAATCAGTAGATTCCTCCTCCGTGCCTGAATATCCGAACTGTGACCACATTTGATTGTCCAAACAGCTCAGTCCATTTTTAAATGGACTTCGTTTGAGTCGGGTGGTTCTGGAAGGGTCAGCTATTCTGCCCAGTTGTCCACTGTGATGCCCCAGCGTAACTTTGGTGAACAATTAAACATTATTGTTGCTGCATCAAATAATGCAAATAGCCCTTTAACACCCCCTGGTGCTAAATACAGGGAATATGCTACATAAAGATGTTCTCCCAGCAGGGGACAATTAGCCAAATCTCGTTGCAAGAGGTTTAACTATACTACAGGTAGGCAATCTCAGCACGCCAGCTATTGAGGAACTACAAGTCCCATAAGGCAATGCAATATTCTGACAGCCAGAGGCATGACTCCCAGAGACATGGGGATGATGGGATTTGTAGTTTTAGCACCGCTGGCACGCAAAGGTTGCCTACTCCTGAGCTAGACCTTCTGTTTCCTATGGTGGCAGTACATTTACCAATCACTCCATCGCCTATTAATATATTGGATGATACAACATATGTTGTTGTTCCGCAATTTGCAATCGACAGTCATTTATTGATCGGCAATATGTTTTATTAGCAAACAGTCTGTTAAAAACAATCATTTAATCAATCTGTATTTCAATCAGTTCTCTGACACTCTCAGATATGTGTTCATTAGATCCACCACAGCTGAATGACTGGGCAGAGTCAAAATCAATCAAGAGCTCACTAAATGAATTGAATGGAGGGTCTTTGGTTTGTATAATGGATTGAGGGATCATATTCATGTGTGTGTGGTCATCATTACATTCACTGCTCACCGGGACAAAGTAAATATCCCCAGACACAGGCAGCATGAAGGAACTGACAACATTTCTCCACTCTGTCTAGAGCTGTAATAAAAGGCGCAGGCTTTAGATACACCTTAAGCTCACCACACATGTTATAATCTCATTTAAACTGGCCACACACCTTACAACCATCGCAAGACTTCTGTCTTGCGATGGTTGTAAGGTAATGAAAAAAACGTATGATCTGCCCATCTTGGACAGGCAGAACGTACTTGCGATCATTGCAAGCCCGCCTCCCTGAGGGGCGGACTTCCGATGACCGCAATGCTGAACGGGCAGTGTGCGCTTGCGGCAGTTATCTCACGATCATGCTACAAACCAGCCGAAAATCGTACGATTCTCGGCTGGTTTTCGAACATGCTCGAAAGACAAAAGTCATGCGACAGTACAGTAGAAACGGTCGCACGCCTTCCACACACCTTGCGATTATCGCAAGGTGTGTGGGCACCTTTTAGATCTAATAACTATATAGTACAGGACACCCAGCTTGATTGGATGAAAATTGATTGGATGGATTAGGTTGGTCCTCATATATCATAGTTTTGGTAAACCCGAAATTGATTGTACAAAGATTGTATGGTCAGATTGTAATGTGTATGGTGACCCTTAAAGCTGATGGTGAAAAAACAATACTGTTGTCTGGCAATTTTTTTCTTTTTCTTTGCCCTTTACAAACCTTATCCTACTTGAAAGTAGTGGTCATCTAACCATCTGATCCAGTGGCAGAACTATTGCCAATACGACCCAGGCGGCCACTATGGGGCACAGGGGGGCCTGGCCTGGATGAGGAACAAAGGGGTCCCCGTGATGCCGCGCGGGCCCCCTGGATTGCTGTGGTGGTGATGGCGCTCTTTTCCACCACAAGTCTGCCGCATGTAAGTGCTACTTCAAACTGAGAATGGCGGGAATCGCTCTGTATGTACTGTAATTGAGGGGGAGGGGTCTGCTTTTATTCACATGTCTATTTAAATGGTGATGGTGTGTTTGACTATGTCATTCTGAGCCTGATGAAGGGGTTCTTCTGAGACCCCGAAAGCGCTTGTACTGAATGGCAATCTGTCATTGAAGGACTTTTTGCTGTACATATTTGTGGTGTGCTGGTGACAATTTCTACTACTTGGATCGCTGTGGCCTCGCAGGCTGTTGGCTGTCACTGGCAGCTGTGAGGCGGAACGCGCATGTGTCCAGATCATTGACAACCTGCCTGTGATCTGTGCAGCGGCTTGTACCTCCTCACAAGCGCTGCTGAGTCAGTGACAGCCAGAAGCTGCGGTGGAAGAGGCCGGGGCCCTCCTGCGGCAGCGGAGGAGGCGGGGGCTGGTGGAGGAGGAGGGGCCCAGGGGGGAGGAAGCTGACAGCGGATCAGGGCTGACAAGAGGTGTGCAGGAGTGTGACCAGCTCACCTGAGACGCTGCAGGGCCCACCATAGAAAGTCTATGGGGGCTCTGCAGGGTCACTCTCGGGTGGGTTGTGTGGGATCTCAGGTGGGCTCTTCAAGGAGCGTAACTAGAAATCAGAGGGCCCCATACAAAATTTTGCTATGATTTCTAGTTAGCCCCCTGATCTGAACTCATCTGCACAAATGCTTTTGCCTGGGCTAAGAGTAGAGAGCAAGCACAGGTCAGTGCATGCTGATCGGGGACTACATGTTCCAGTAGGCATTGCACCTCAACGCAGTGAGCAACAGCTTATTAGGGGTCGTGCCGCCATTATTTCTTCACTCCTGTAGTCCTGAGAACTATAGGGGGGTGTACGCCTGAGAGCCAGGGCTGTATGATGAGGCTGCGGGACGCTGAACATCCAGAAGTGTGTAGAAAGCCCATTCAGACAAAGATGAAGAAAGGAAAACATGGAAACTGGAGCGAGGAATTCCTCCACTACTGAAGGTAAATAAAAAATGGAGTTCTGTGTTAATAACACATAACCGATAATCTGCATTACACAATCATTAAAGTGATATTAAAATCAAAAGGTTTTATTGCTTTTTCAAATGCTGATGAAATCACTTACTATGGATGCTGCTCCTTGATGTTTAAAAGTTTGTTTCCTGCAGAATCAGCTGCTCCCCTGAGCACTGGTCCCCCATATCCTGTTTTAGGGTGTCTCCTTTCCCTTGCAGAGTCCTATTGAGCCACCCTTGTGTGTGCTAGTAAGCTGTGTGTGTCTCCACAAACACAAAGACACAGCAAGGTAGGACACTCCTCTGCTCCCCACTCCTCATTGCTCTCATCTACACGCTAGTAGGTGGACAGCTGCTGGAGACTTGTGAGAGGCAGCATGCACTGCTCAGTGTACATTGCCAATAAGAAGACGAACAGACGGGTAAGAGTCCTTTATTGCAGGAGAGATATAGTTTGTCTAGGTAAAACTTACCTAGTCACCCTTTTTGAGCCAGGAATTTGTAAAACTTTCCCTTGCAATGGGGCTTCCCCCACACTGCAAGGGTTAGGTGCTTGTTTTTCTCTAGGGGCTAGAATCCAGCAGAAATACTCACCTTGATCCCCAATCCGGTCAAGCTGCTAGACTGTACCCTGCAGCCTCTTCTCCCCTGGGCTCTGGTGATCTAAGGACCTCTGATGTCATCATGTCTTATGAGGTCCATTGACTTGCATTAGATGTGAGAACACCAAGGGACATTCCATAGCTGGAGCGGAGGGGGAGAGAGGTGAGTGCCAACTAGAGTTCTTCATTAACTGTTTTCTAAAAGAAAGCTCAAGTTAGAAATGTTCAAAAAATGTTATTAAATCCTAATCATACATAACAATGTTGTTTTGTGCCTTGTATTTAGTTACACTCTGCCAGAGGCGGCTCTAGACTTTGTGAGGCCTTAGGCGAAACTCAAAAGTGAGGCCCCCACTTACACTCATACTCAAAGAAAATGCTAACAATAATTAAAAATGAACTGTATAAATTGCATATTGTAAGACTACTGTTTAATTCCAGCCAGGAATTTACAGCTGCTAGAGCTAGAATTGTATTTCTGTCTCATATCTAATTCTAAATATAACTATACACAAAACCCTGACCCTAAGGAAGTAACCTGCAGAGGTCATATGTAAGGAACACACAGAGTGCAGTGGTCATACGTAAGGAGCGCACAGAGGTCAAATCTAAGTAACGCGCAGAGGTCAGATCTAAGGAGCGCGCAGAGGTCAAATCTAAGGAACGCGCAGAGGTCAGATCTAAGGAGCGCGCAGAGGTCAGATCTAAGGAGCGCGCAGAGGTCAGATCTTGGTCCAGTGCAAACTGCACAAAATAGATCTTGCAGCATTTTTGCTGATCGCACTGGACCGGAACGCATGCACTAATGTGTCACATGTTTGGGTGCCGGCGATCGCACTGCAGGCAGGGAACGTAACTGCGGTGCCATTGAGTTCAATGCACCACCACTCCCCCTCCCACCGCAAAACAAAGTAAACAGGCCGGGTTGCGTTCCAGAGGCCGAACGCACTGGAATGCACTCCTTATGGTGGAACTGGGCCCTTAGGGCTTGTGCACACCAATTACGGTGCGTTCCAGAGCGGTAGCTGCTCACAAAACTTCCCCCTGCGATTGCGGCACCCGAATAAGTGACACATTATTGTCTGCTTCCGGTCCAGTGCAATCTGCACAAAATAGTGCATGCAGCATTTTTGCAGATCGCACAGGACCGGAACGCATGCACTAGTGTGTCACACGTTTGGGTGCCGGCGATCTCACTGTGGGCGGGGAGCGTGGCTGTGGTGCCATTGAGTTCAATGCACCTCCACGCCCCCTCCCACCCGTAGACAAAGTGAGCTGGCCGTGTTGCGTTCCAGAGGCTGAACGCACTCCTTATGGTGGGACTGGACCCTTAGGGCTTGTGCACACAAATACAGGGTAGCAAAAAAAAAAAAAAAAGAAGGAATTTACAGTGTCTAAGGGCTTGTTCACACCAATTGCGATGCGTTCCAGAGCGGTAGCTGCTGGAGCGCTCCGCAATCGCTCAC
>NW_017306859.1:400236-415838 GCF_000935625.1 Nanorana parkeri | reverse complement strand
TCCCCCTCCCGTAGTGTGATCGGACGCGTGACAAAACATTGCCTGCGTTCTGTTCCACTGCAAACGCAAAAAATGCTGCTTGCTCTATTTTTTGCGTTTGCAGTGGAACAGAACGCAGGCAATGTTTTGCCGTGCATTTGATCGCACTGCGGGCGCCGGGGGGGACGGACGCAGAAGCAGTGCCATACCCGCCCCCGAACGCAGGGGGAAGTTTGGTGAGCGATTGCAGTGCGTTCCAGCAGCCACCGCTCTGGAACGCATCGCAATTGGTGTGAAAGAGCCCTTAGACACTGTGAATTCCTTTTTTTTTTGCTACCCTGTATTTTTTTTATATTTTACAAAGTGCAAAAAATAATAATAATTCAGAAATAAATGAAAAGGTAAAGAAAACAGGGGTGCTTCACTAACCTGAACTCCTGATCGAGGGGTCAACTCCCTGTGTCCCTCCGGTATCAGCCTCCTCCGATTCCACCGCTGGCTGCTGCAGGAGTGGAAGGGCACGACACCCTGCGCGGACTCTCTCTTCTCTCTGCAGGAGAGGATGTAGGAACTGGCGAAAGTAGTTCCGGCCGTCAGTACTAGCAGAAGAAACCGCGACGGAGGACCCGCCGTGCGGATTCTCCTACTACTCTGCAAGTGACAGATCCGGGGGGCGGGGGTGTCAGTGCGGTACGGAGGCTGCGGGGGGAATTGCAGGAGCCCCATTCTCTCCGTGAGGAAAACGCTGCTCCCTCTGCTCAAGGGCTGAGTCAAGTGAGGTGGAGCTGTAGTAGAGGCGAGTTAGGTGGCCGCGAGGCCCTCGTGAGCACGAGGCCTAAGGCGACCGCCTAACTTGCCTAATTAGAGAGCCGCCTCTGCACTCTGCCTGTCACTGGTGATAACTGTCACAGTTGCCAGTGTGCTTATGTCAGCTCTCAACTGAACTTTAAAGCACTCAGGCCCCGTTAACACCGGGGCGGATTTGGCTCAGAGCGAACTGAACCACCCCCCGCCCCCACTGCTCCCTGCACTATTTTTGCCGCGCTGATCAGTGCGTTTTCCATACAGATTTCAATGGAACTGCGTGGTTTTGGTAGTTTTTAAATGCGTTTCAGCGTCGTAATTCCAGTTTAATTTCTATTGGCGATTTTATGCATGTAAAGCAGATACTGTTTACATATATTGAAAATATATAAACTGTAGATTTCCTTTAGATAAACATATTTATTAAAAGAACATTTTTGATTTTTTTTTTTGGTATAACTGTTTTTATTAAGATTTTGTAAGGTTACAAAAGAGAAAATTCAAGACAAAAGATAAACATGGAACATACCAGGGCATCAAGATTTAAAGAAAATGCACTATGACTGTCATAAAACATTATTATTATTATTATTATACAGGATTTATATAGCGCCAACAGTTTGCATAGCGCTTTACAAAATGGGGGAGCCAGTACAGGTACAATACACTTTACAATAAAAATACAATTTCAGTACAATAGGGTTGGAGGACCCAGCTTGTGAGAGCTTACAATCTAGTAGGTGGGGAAAGTGATACAAAAGGTAATAATTGTTTAGATTGAGTTAATGGAAGAAGTAAAGGGGCAGTTATGTTGAGATAGGATAGGCTTTCCTGAAGAAATTCGTTTTTAAGGATCACCTAAAGGTGGACAGCGTAGGAGACAGGTGGACAGATTGGGTTAAGGTGTCCAGAGGATGGGAGACACTCTGGAGAAGTCCTGGAGACGAGCATAGGAGGAGGTAATTAGAGAGCTAGAGAGCAGGAGGTCTTGAGAGAAGCAGAGAGGACGGTTTGGGTGATATTTTGAGATGAGGTGGGTGATGTAGGCAATTGGGAGGCAGTGAGAACATACAAAACGAATGTGCTGTGGGAAGAACCAAAAACATGTTCATCAAATCTAGTTAACTCTCTAGTCAGCAGGGCCGGTGCTGCCACTAGGCAAACTAGGCAGCCGCCTAGGGCGCACTGCTGCCTAGGGCGCAGACTTGACCACTCACCCCCCCCCCATTTCAAATTGCCTAAGTCAATAGCAGGCTGGCTATTGCACCCACCCACTGAGCAGAGTAGCGAGGAGCAATACTAAGAAACAACTTTCTCTCTCAGGTCTGCTCCTCTGCTCACTTGCTGGTATTTCATCAATTGAAAATAGCCACTAGCAGTCTGGCTATTGTCCCGGCTGCTTACATCCATCTATCGCCTGTGGAAGCTAGCCAGCAGGAGAATGGGGCCATGCGTGCGTGGAGGTGATTGGGGGCTGCGCCGATGGGGGGAGGGGTTCAAGTAGCTGGTCTTGCCTAGGGTGCAAAATAGTCTAGCACCGACCCTGCTAGTCAGAAGTAATAAAAGGAGACGAAAGAGGGAGAAAAAAAATAGCCAAAATAGTTCTGGGATTCACCACATAGAGGTTCCTCAGTAATGTAACCGCTTAGGAAGGGAAAAAAAAGAGTCTCCTCCAAAGTTTCCCAGCGATCCCAAACTTTTTCATATATATGTAAGGTGTTGTTTGACCTAGCTGCAAGGTGTTCCATTGCCTGTATCTCATGGATGCGTTGAAGCAAATCTAGTTTAGAAGGCTATAAAGGCTGTTTCTCTTTGAAAGCTATTAAACAATGAGCTGCGGTTACAATATGGGAGGCCAATTTCTTGTCAGATCTATTGAGAGTATTAAAAGGGAGGTCCATAAGATAGTGAAGAATAGATAAAGGTAAACCCTGTTGGGTGGTGCATACACGGATCCGTTTGATCATCTCCCAAAAGTGCTTAAAGGAGAACTATGGGGTTAAGGCTTTTCCCCATAGTTCTCCTTAGGGTAACGGGAGGACACAAATTAGTGTCCTCCCGTCACCCTAGGCTCAGTATACCGCGAGCTGTAGCTCGCGGTATACTGAGATGCCGCAGCTGAAGCCGATCCCTACAATTGTGCTGGGATCCGCCCAGCTGCGTGACTGACAGCTGGCTCTGCCTATCTAGAGGTACCCTCCCCCGTCCGTTCCGTCCAGTATATGTGCAAAAGAGAACCTACAGTACATCCTCACCACATCTCCAGCACTGCGGGGAAAACACAGGATAAGTAGAATGTAAGAATTGAGGAGTATGGTACCAATTGAATAAGATTTTATATTTATTCTCTTTGTATACCGAACAAATCGACGATCGACGGCTTAGCAGCATTTTTCCAAATATCTTGCCATTGAGTTGGAGTCAGTTCCAAACCCAAGCTATCCTCCCATCTATGCATGTATGGATGTCTAACAAATTGTCGGGATCAGGGTCAAGAAGCAATTGAGAGATGGTTGAGTTCAAACCTTTAGGCCAGGTTCACACTTGGGATCCGTGACCGCGTGGCAATCATGCATGAAATCGCACACCACCGCTGATTGTGCTGACGGTGCCATTCTTTTCTAATGGCACCCCAGTTGCGCCAGGCAGATCGCCTGGTTTCCTGCCACTATTCCGCCCATGCAATCGCACACGATCGCGGCTGAAAACAATGTGCGTTGGTAATCAATGGGGCCATGCGGCAAACTCTGCAACTGAGATCGCCCAAGTGGGCACCTGGCCTAAAGGTTTGATCTGCAAAGATTTTGAAAACAAGTTTTGTTTATCAAAAATCAAAGCTGAGGAAATAGATTGCGCACAATGTTTGATCTGCAAATAGGAGAATAAAGTTTGAAATGGAAGTTTAAAACTCCTCTGTGCATCCAGGAATGCAAAAAGTTTCTGTGAAGAAATATCAATCATATCTTTTTAGCGGAAAAGACCCTTTGACATCCATACATGAGACCAATGGGGGGGACAGACTCGTTGGGAAATTTGAAGTATAGATAAAGGAAGTGAGAGACAAGTTTGCAAAAGCAAGTCTTTGAGATTCCTTATATCTATTCCAAATGGTTAAAGTACAGCACATAGAGGTAAGAAGGGTGGAATGAGGTATTTGGGCTGGCTGGGACCAAAGCAAAGAGTTTGGGTGGACAGGAAAAAGCCAGTGAAATTCGATTTCCAACCATTTATTCTGAGGAGGTGGAGAACACCAAACAGGTATAGTCCTCAAATGGGTTGCAGCATGGGATAAAACAATATCAGGAAATGCCA
Source organism: Nanorana parkeri (assembly GCF_000935625.1). Classification (NCBI taxonomy): domain Eukaryota; kingdom Metazoa; phylum Chordata; class Amphibia; order Anura; family Dicroglossidae; genus Nanorana; species Nanorana parkeri. The sequence goes on along the minus strand of NW_017306859.1, from coordinate 411,743 downwards.
ATCCTCCCATATGTTAGGGTATTAAAAGAGCATTTTGACATGCAGCAGTTCAATATGTATATCATTTTACTGCCAAGTGTGTCCACATCCAACTCGTAGACCAGAGCAATTTTTACATTTCCGCAATGGGCTTGTTTATTTGGTAATAACTTTGTTAAGTAGTATTAAAGGAGGACTATGAGGTGAGTGCTTTTCACTCACCTCATAGTTCTAGCCGACCTGTGACAATGAGACTGTCACAGGTCGGCTCAGTAGATCGGGAGGTGAGCAAACACATACCGGTGTTCGCTCACCTCTCAATCCTGTCACGGCTCTCTGCCGTGACAGGGGAGGGGCTGGATTCCCCTCTCCCCGCTCCGATCTGCCAGCGCTGACTGGCGAAACGGACGGGGGAGGGGGGTGGGTACAGCTGGCTCTGCCTCTAGATAGGCAGAGCCAGCTGTCAATCACGCAGCTGGGCGGATCCAGACATAATTGTCGGGATCCGCTTCAGCTGCGGCTTATTAGTATACCGCGAGCAGTAGCTTGCGCTATACTGTGGCGTCTCAGTATACCGTGAGCTGCAGCTCGCGGTATACTGAGCTTAGGGTGACGGGAGGACGCTAGTTTGTGTCCTCCCGTTACCCTATCTAGTGGGCTTTAGTGTAGGAGAAATTAAGGAACGCGGATGATCTCATTCTATTCTTGGCTGATGCAGAACCAAATTTGAGGAATGTGTTGAGGATATTGGATGCGTTGGCTATTTATTCTGGTCTTAGGATTAACTGGGCAAAGAAGTCTCCAGTAACCATCCCCATCTTATTTTTTCATAGGGTTAATCAACTCCTAGGTTCTTTTCTATGGGGGGCTTCTGTTCCCCATATCAAATTTAGTATGTTACAGGAACCATGGACCCAGGGAGGGTTCGCTTTACCAGACATTAGGAGATATTACCTAGTGGGACAGATAGTGGTCGTGCATAAGTGGTTGCTAGGAGATGATAGTGATTTGGTGACTGTGCTGCAGGGAGCTAGTTTGGGCTCATATGAGACACTGGCGTTTTTGGTGTATAGGTGAAGGATGCTCCATGTGATATGACAGAGTAAATGGAGGCCACCTTGGTGGCGTTGTTGCAGGTGAACTCCATGTTAAATGCCAATAGTACTGATTGGTCTTCTTTCACATCTTTATGGAGGAGCCCTTGTCTCCAACAGTTTTGTTCTCTGCCTGATTGTTAACTATGGGCTCTGAAGGGGATTAATATTACATTATTAAAATTGGGAGATATAGTGCAAAATTCTTCCCTATTGCGTTTCGATGCATTGAAGGCCAAATTTGAACTGATAAACCTCTTTTTCTTCTGCTATCACCAGTTAAGACATGCCTTTTAAGTGTGAATTTGGAGGGTTGGCTTGTACCTTAGCCAAGTCTCCTCTTGGGTCCAGGGCCGGATTTACTCTCCCTGCTGCCCCAAGGCCAGGTTCCGCAATGCACCCCACTCCCCGCCAGCCTCCCAACCCCCCATCAATGGAGAATGGCAACAAGATGGCAGGGCGGCAGGGTTAGTTTTAATTTTTTTTGTTTCTTTATTTTTTTTAACTTTTTTATCACTTTTTTATTTTTATTTATTTTTTTATTTCTTTACATTTTATTTATCTTATCATTTTTCTTTTTTTCTTTTTTATAATTTTAAAAATATTATTGCTTTATTTTTATAATAATTTTCTTATTTTTTAATCATTTGTTTCTTATTATTTTTTATTTTTTAATCACCTTTTTTTTTTTTTTTTTTATTAATTATTTCTTCTTATTTTTTTAATTTGTATTTCTTTAATAATTTTTTTTATCACATTTTTTTTTCCACCTAACTTTATTGCTATTACACAGGAGCTAACGAGCCCCTGTGTGATAGCAATTGGAGATGACAGGTTCTCTTTATTGACCCTGTCACCTCCAATACAGGAGTTCTAGCACAGTACTGTGCTGGAACTACTGTCACAGCTAAGAGGGGAAGACTGCTCTCCCCTCTCACTGTGTACACGGAGCGGCAGGGTTACTTTAAAGTAACCCTGCCACTCTGCTCCCTGCATCGGCGGCAGGGACTCGGGACAGAAGAGAGACTCGGCGGCAGGGCGAGGACGGAGCCCGGAGGACAGAGCCAGCAAGGAGAGAGGTAGGTGCGGTAGGGGGGGTGGGGGCAGGACGGACAGGCTGCAAACTTATTACAAGTGATCTCGGCGACATCGCCGAGATCACTTGTAAACGTACAATTGGCTTCCCCACACTACATTGTGCAAAGCAGTACTAAATTAAAAAGCAACTTACCGCCCGGAACTGCATGTTCTGGGCGTCGTGGGATTTCACACTGCTGCCGCCCCTCTGCGCCCTGTCGCCCCGGGCTTCGGTGGCCTTGTGGGGAATCCGGGCCTGCTTGCGTAGAAGCGTTATAGCAAGGCCACATTGTAAGATTTACCAGGCATTGTTCAGGACTATTCACCCAGCCCTGAACAGGTGTAGAGACAGGTGGAGTCTGGATGTTCCTGATCTGGAGGGGGCAGACTGGACTTATGCTTGGGACTATCTTGTCTCTACCAGGGACAGTCTTATTCAGTATACATTTTTGCATTGGATTTATTACACCCTGGCTAAGTTGGCTGCTATTTACAGGAATGCTTCATCCTCTTGTTGGAGATGTTTGATGTCTCCGGTAGATTTTAGTCACATTTTTGGGGTTTGCCCCAGGATTAGTAGTTTTTGGGCAGAAGACACATGATTTATTGCCAACATTACTACACTGATAGTTAGGCCTGTAATTTCAGTGTGTCTACTGGGCCTGATGGAGCAGATAGGGTCAACGAATGCGTCCAGGACATTGTAGGATATTTTGCTGTTTTATGCTAGGAATGTGATCATTCTTCATTGAAAAAATTGATCCTCCAACACTAGACAACTGAAAAGGTGTGGGGAATGCCTCTTTTCATCTATATAAACTAAGCTACCTAAATGCAAAAAAAAATGCCTTGTTAAGTTCTATAGAGGGTGGGGCTGTGGGTTGGATTCTTGGAGTCAACTGTTTAATGTGGTGTTTGAGCTCTGTGTGACTACTCTGTTGGATGAATTGTGAGATTTCAATTTGCTGTTGGGAATGGGGAGAAACCTATGCTTTGCACCTGCATCTGGATAGTTTTCTAACTTTGTAAGGTAATGGACTGACCTGTTTGATTTCTGTCTCACTGGGTGGCATGCATTTCATGGTTGTGTTGGCTGTTTGTGTTTTTATTATTTGATTTTGTAACTTAAGAGAGGTACCCTTGGATGTAAGGCCTAGGTGTCCGCTGCGCTTATGTTTTGTTATATTTAAAGACCTTTTCAAAAAATTTAAAAAAAAAGTAACCTTTAAAAAAAAAAATAGTGAAAGATCTGACTTTTTAAGTACCCAAACAAGATTCTATGTAGATTGTAAAATTCTTCATTCTCAGCCTTTAACCATATAGCATATTATACGCAGCCTCAAATTATTTTCTCCTCATCCAACACCCATTCCCTATCAATAAAAAAAACCTTCTTCGCTGTCAATACATATAGATTGAGTTCTACCCTATAAAGATTACATAGAAAATCCATTGTCCTATATTTGCTGAACAGGAGGAGGACGACTGGAGATCTTTCTCTTTGCATTTCTTAGATATGAATTCAGCTTCTTTAGGAGGATAATTGAGGCTATGTATATTTAAGGCTGTATACTCAGCTGAAGCATGGCCAATAAAAATATCCCAGGGGCAAGCACAGGGACAAAAGGCAGCAGACATCAGACACCAATATCCCACCATAGACTCCTGTGATTCTCTTGGTAGTTCATTTATAGGGGCCACTATATTACTATAGCTTTGCAACTCATTGTATACTTTTACACACACATGTATGTTACTGGCTTCAGGATGATTTTTACTTGTTCCTTCAGGGATGATACTACATCCTGCTGAATACTATGGTTAAAAAATGACAGCACTTGTCTGTGGCTGAGAGATCAGTGAAGCACAGTGGGAGGCCGGTTCTAACAGCATGAATGTGTGAGACATGACTTTCAGGCATGTCTTCCCCAGCGGGGATCCCTCCAGTTCCACCTGCTTGTTAAAATGTCATTTCGAGGAAAGGCAGGTTACAGGAATCCATAGTTAACACTTCCATCACTCCCGGGCTTATTTTATCAGCCAGCAACTAAAATGAAAACTGCAATATCTGATATAGTAATGATCTTTAATATCTCTGAGATCTGATTGGCTGCTGTGGAATTATGTCCGTTTGTACAACATCATAGCGCAAAGTGAACGAAGTGCATATACCGTATGTTTTTGTTTTTTTAACTTTAATTCCATAGTTTAACCATTGATATATCAATATCATCAATGCTATTATTTGTGACATTTCCAATGACAAAGCATCAAGAACAAGACTCACAGCAGTTCAGATATAATACAGCCATCTCCATTTTTCTTAGCGGAATCGCAGTCCCATAGGCATGTCTACAACAAATTGCTCCCCTGGTGGCCAGCCAGAGTGCCCAGGTTGCTAAGAGCTCTTTAAGGGTCATACACACCTCCCTGCCCAGCTCTAAGCAAACTGGGATGCTCTGGTCAGCGTTCCATCTGCATACATATCTCCCCGCCCGCTCTGGTTGCTAAAAGCCAGATGGGGAGATGTGAATGGCCTGTACACATCTTCCCGCCCGGGTCTTAGCAACCAGGGACACTCTGGCCGGCGTCCTGCCTAGCTCCTGGCAACCAGTGACTGTCACTGGTTGCCAGGAGCTGGGCGGGATGCCGAGCAGACTGTCCTTGGTTGCTAAGACCCGGGCAGGGAGAAGTGTATGGGACAGAGGCGGGGAGAGAAAAAAAAGCTGTCTCCATGGGTCGGTGAACTTGAAAGTGGCGCCCAGGGCATGTGCCATACACTGGATACGCCATTGTGTAGTCCACAAGCAGCTTTGGCAATTTGCAACTATGCATTTCTCAACCGAGTTATAAACAAGGGATAGGTAACCTATACCTATCTGTAGAACAAGCTGTCTTGCACAGTTCTTATTGCATTGAAGAATCTGTTAACATCTAGAGATGCTTTTTTTTTTGTTCTCAGTCTTGGTCTTGGTTCTCAGTCTTGGAGACATGCTACTCTCTTCACTGTACAGTGCTGACTGCAGAAAAGCTGAATGTAAACAAAGCAAAGTTCACACCAGCTTTACCTATGATGACAGCTAGTAATGCACAGGGAAAGAAAAGGGAAAGAGATTAAAAAAAACTTTAAAATGTTGCAAGGTTTTCCATTACCTTGTACACCTGTAAAGCATACAACTTTATGGAAACAAGAGAGGAAGGAACAAAGAAGTGGGAAGGAGGAGGGAGCTGTGTAGTGTAAAGGTGACCATACACTGCACGATTCTCGTACGAGAATCGCGGGAAATCCGAGATTGTCCAAGATAGGCAGATCGTACGTTTTTTAAATCACTTTACAACCATCGCAAGACTAAGGTCTTGCGATGGTTGTACAGTGTATGGCCACCTTTAGGGTTTAGCTCGGGTGGGCCCTCCAGCTGTTCTGCCATGAGGCATTGATTGCAAGACTGACAGTTACTGGCATGACTCCCAGAGCCAGAGGCATGTTGGGATTAGTAGTTAGAGCGCAGCCGGAGGGCCAGAGTTGCCCACCCCAGGTTTAGCTGATTGAATATAACCAAGTGACCAGCCCAGGGAACCCCTCACACTGAATAGTAGTTTGTAGTTTTTTTTTATTGAACTGTCAGACCAAATCTGAAACAAAACATGACCATGTGTTCACATCTCCAATGTCTATAGAGATGTCAGGGACCTGGATATTGCATATGCCTCTCATCTTCCCTTCATCACCATGATGTCGTATTGCAGTTGTAGTGCTCTGATCCTAGTTCCACTCTTCCCTTTTGAAAGATGATATGTATAAAATAGAACTTTGATGCCCTTTCATTAAAGGAGAACTGTGGGGTAAGTGTTTTTCCCCATAGTTCTCTTAAGTGTCATGGGAGGACATACAGGTGAAACTCGAATAATTAGAATATCGTGCAAAAGTAATTGCAGTAAGTGCTGCAAAAGGGGCCCAAACCAAGTACTGAGTACATATGCATGCTTGTACTTTTCAGAGGTCCGATATTGTTCTATGTACAATCCTTGTTTTATTGATTGCATGTAATAATCTACTTTTTTGAGGTTGTGGATTTGGGGTTCTTGGGGTTTTCATGAGCTTTAAGCCATAATCATCACAATTATGACAAATCACAGCTTGAATTATCTTGCTTTGCATGTAATGAGTCTATCTCATATATTAGTTTCAGCTTGTAAGTTGCATTAGTGAAATAAATGAACTTTGCACGATATTCTAATTATTCGAGTTTCACCTGTATAGTAGTGTCCCCCCGTGACCCAAAGCTCAGTATATAGCGAGCTACAGCTCGCGGTATACTGAGACCCCCGCAGCCGGGACGGATCCTGACATTACTGTTGAGATTCACCCAGCTGCGTGAGTGATAGGCAGAGCCAGCTGTAACCCGCCCCCTACCCCATCCATTCCTCCAGTCAGCGCTGGGGGATCGGAGGGGGGAATCACTGCAGGGAACCGTGACTCTGCGGGGACATGATCGAGAAGTAAGCGAGCGACGGTCTGTGTTCGCTCACTTCCCGATCTAATGAGCCGACATGTGACAGTTTCATTTAAGTATTAGCTTCCTTTTTGTAAAAAAAAAAGCAGAGTTCTACTTTAAGAAAAATAACTTTACATAGTGGGAATAACATCTGCTGTATCAACATCTGTACTGCAGCTCTATAGACTGCAGTGCAGGCAGCATGCTTAAGTAACCCAGACAATACACACTCAGCAATTCCCAGCAAAGAATAAAAATAAACTAAGTTTAGTTTGATTTTTTTTGCAAATTTTCAAGAAAAGGAACCGCAAACAGATGTTAATTTTTATACACATTTCAATACAAATTAGTACTAAAATAAGAACAGCAACCCTTGGAATTTGTTAAAGGGATCTACGATCTATTAAGGCTTCTGGAGGCATATTAGTCAATGTGATTCACTTCAAGGGAAATAAGCTCGGAGTTTGGCTTTAAAGCAAACCTGTAGTGCAGGTCAGTATCTGCGCCTAACTTACAATAACACCTTGTGTAACCTGTAATGAGACCTTCCAGTTCCTGAAGAGCTACAAAATCTGGCTATGGGTGCCACCATATTGCCTTCTAAATGACCAGGCTGTTGTTTCAAGCAAGCTGTCTATTCTGACTCCAATTCTCGTATTAACAATTTATCCCCATTGCTGAGAGCTCTATGCCTGGCCTGTATAAGCAGATATAATCACTGTGGACAATCCTTATCAGATAGCTGAACTCACCCAATACCTTTTCTTCCACAAAGAGCTTTATTGCAAGCAGGCAACTGGATACATCAGATGAATGAACAGACGGTATTTGAGATCAAAGAAGAAGGTGAAGAAGGGATGTTCAGATACCAGTACCGATACTTGGCATTTTCATGAGAACTACCAGGGTTGCAGCAGTTGCAGCTGGGACCTGGCTATGGCGCTCCCCCACTGTCCTGAAATCATTAGTCTCATTGTTTTAGAAAAACTGTCACATGACACTAAACAAAAATGTATCAGTATTTGTATCTGTGAGAACTTGGACAAGTATCAGTACTTGAAAAAATGGTATCGGTGGGTCCCTAATATATGCTATTTTTAAAAACCATACATTAAGGCCCCATTCACACGTAGCGATATATCGCCGCGCGATATCGCGAGAAGTCGCCGGCCAATGATATTCAACAGAGCTGTCTTAGCTCCATGTCGCTCGTCGCGGTCGCAGGTCGCTTCTACTGGACCCTTTTTTCTGCGGATTTTGCGCGATTTTGCTTTTTTCTATGGAGCCCGACGGAGAAGGTTGCGCTACCGTCGCTGGATCGTCGCTGGAACGTCGCCCCGAAAGTCGCGCTATCCCGGCCGCTGCAAAAGGTATGTCGCTACGTGTGAATGGGGCCCAAAACGAGGATCCACAAATCCCAGGAGCCCCATAGCCAATGCTCCTTTAAAAATGACAGCTGCCTCCTAACTTTTGAATATTTGCCTAGTCTAGTCTTGGAGCTGGAAAAGTATCTGGACATGTACTTGTACCGAGTACAGTACTTGGTATCTGAACATTTCGATTTCCAAGCAAGTATATTACATGTGGCCATTAGATGCAGCCATCTTACCAGAAAGACAAGTTGGACCAGAAAGGGGAAATAGATCATAAATGGGGGGAACATAGAAAACGTGGTGCAAAAACTAAAATGACCACAAGATGGCAGTATAATAATCAGCTACACTGATGACAAAGGATAATGGCTTAAGGAAAATTAAAGGAGAACTATGGGATTAGGGCTTTTCCCCATTGTTCTCCTTAGGGTAACGGGAGGTCACAAACTACCGTCCTCCCGTCACCCTAAGCTCAGTATACCGCGAGCTACAGCTCGCGGTATACTGAGACGCTGCAGTATACCACAAGCTACAGCTTGCGGTATACTGAGACGATGAAGCGGATGCCGACAATTATGTCTGGATCCGCTCAGCTGCGTGAGTGACAGCTGACTCTGCCTATCTAGAGGCAGAGCCAGCTGTACCCACCCCCTCCCCAGTCCGTTCCGACAGTCAGCGCTGGCGGGGAGGGGGGAATGCAGCCCCTCCCCCTGTCACGGCAGAGAGCCGTGACAGGATCGAGAGGTGAGCGAACGCCAGTATGTGTTCGCTCACCTCCCGATCTACTGAGCCGACCTGCAACAGTCTCATTGTCACAGGTCGGCTAGAACTATGAGGTGAGTGAAAAGCACTCGCCTCATAGTTCTCCTTTAACTATATAAATTCTCATTTCACATTTGTATGAACATTGACTATGACTATGCATTGTGTAATATTTTTACAACTGTGTAACAGCACACTGTCAGTCAGCAAGTGATCCCTGAGTAGATCCTGTCTATGACTTTTAGAATCAGTGATGATGAGAGCTTTTAATGTTGAAATACATTTAATGTTATCATTGTTATTTGCCTAACCAGGGCCGGTGCTAGGATTCGTGCCTACCCGACCCCCTGTAAAAACAGGGCATTTTGACGAGTGCTTGTCAAAATGCCCCGATGTTTGCGCTATGTTTTTTGTTTTGTTTTTCACTTACCTTCGGTGCGGGAGAGCAGCGGCGAGTCAGCGCTGGTCCGGTGGGAGGAGCTCCAGGTGGGGTCCTAATTTAGCTGTCCGGTGTGTGCCTGACTTGCCTTGCGGTAGCGCCGGGCCTGTGCCTAACTGTACCTGTTGAATTTTGCTTTCCTTTTTTCCCTTGATGATAATGAAGGGATCTACATGTATAAAGTACACACACATACTCTATCTAGGGCAGTGGTTCTCAACCTGGGGCTCGGGACCCCCTCGGGGGTCGAATGACGATTTGCCAGGGGTCGCCCAGTGGCTCTTGGCCGTCGGGAGAGAAACACTTTCTCCCGGAAAGGTCGGGACCTTTCTCTGCTCTGTTTTTTTTTTTTTTTTTTTAGATGTCGCTGCAGCAGCCGCGCCATATCTAAAATTTACCTTTGGGGGTCACCACAACTTGGCACATGTTGCCAAGGGGTCCCGGCCCTAGAAAGGTTGAGAACCACTGATCTAGGGGCTATGTACCGTATATGATAGACAAGGATCTTGTATGTGTGTGTGTGTGTGTGTGTTATACTGTCTATGATTTTCTGCATTTTATTATATATGTGATTCTTCTAGCAAGGCAGCTGAGTTAATCATTCATTAAATAGAGTGAGCATGGCAACAGTTCCCTTTATATTTGTTTTATTATTTGCAGTTTGACTGTGTGTATCTACAAACACAGTACAAATAATCTGAAATTGAATGTTGGTAACGCCAGGGTTAAAGTGAAAGTGGACATAAAGGAACATTTTTTACAAATGCCAATTGGTAGACATTTTAAGACTGTGTAAGTCTCTTCTACCATAAAAGCTTCTATTCTAACACTCAGCATTTTTTTAAATTTCTGTACACTGATCTGTGCATGTGCACAGACAGACCTGGCATGCCGGGATGAAGTAACTCCCATGCGTCATCAGGGCCTGGCCAATCAAGCGGCCAAAGACTCAAAACCCGGAAGAGAACCGTGCCAATGGAAGAGGAGATGAGAGCTTTGCGGCATTTGGCAGTTAAGTCTGCCATAATGTGCTTATAAGCTGTGCACGTTTTGGCTTAAAGTTTCTGTTTTTTTAAAGTCATTGTACTTCCGCTTTAAAGTCAAAAGGTTTTTAAGCCATTCCAAATGCTGATTAATTCACTTACAATGGATGCTGATCATTGATGTTTAAGAGTTTTAGTTTCCTGCAGAATCAGCTGCTCCCCTGAGCACTGGTCTTGATAGTGAGTACTGGTCCTGAATAGTGCATGCAAGAATTTTTGTGATCGTACCCCACTGGAACGCAGGGCATTGTTTTACCATGCTGTTCTGTGTGGCCAATCGCACTGTGGATGGGGGGCGTGTCTGCAGTGCCATTGACTTTAATGGCCCTGCCACACCCCCGTCCGCCCCCAGAACACAAGGAGACTTGTATGTGTATATGATCCTTTGCATACCAGGCACGGCACAGTGCGATGAGCGCACGGGCTGGTGGAAATGAGCCTTCAGGGTGGCTCCTTACCCTTACAGGGTCCTATGGAGCCACCTTTGTATGTGCTAGCAAGCTGTGTGTGTCTCTACAGACACAGCAAGGGAAGTAACTTCCCTACTCCCCACTCCTCTCTCTTCCCTTCTCCAATCTAGTAGACGGACAGCTGCTGAAAACTGCACTGACCCTTGTACTGGTCAGGATGTTCAGGAGAGCCCAGCTGAAAGAGTGGGAGCATCTGTTTTGGAAACATGATGACTGCAAGCGCTTGGGTAAAAATAAAAAATAAACTTTGTTGGCCAATGTAAATTTATTTGATCTCGATTATTGAAAAAAAAAAAAAAAGTTGAGAGTTTAAGGATTGTTGGGAAAATGACTTGCAATGTTATTAATACAGCATGGTCAAAGATGAATGAATCCTTACTTGATATAATCACTATTCAGCAATGGAAAAAAAATGTATTTCATTTATTCATGCTGTATTTACTCAGCTATGAATCCCTGGCTGAAATCCATAGTTTTGCACCTGCAAGTTGCAATATCACAGGCAAAACCTCTGCTTTTGCTCCAATTATAACTCCACCAAGCTTTTCCAAAAGTAAAAAAAATCATCTTATACATACGTTTAGGCCTCATTCAAATGACTAACAGCCGGCCTGTACAGATTCATGCTGCGTACTGCGGGTGTCCCTGCTCGGACGCAGACAGGATCCATCCGCAGCACGGATCTGTACGGGCCGGCTGTTAATATATTAAAGGAGAACTATGAGGTGAGTGCTTTTCACTCACCTCATAGTTCTAGCCGACCTGTGACAATGA
>NW_017306859.1:378955-400092 GCF_000935625.1 Nanorana parkeri | reverse complement strand
CCGTGATTGGCCGGCGGCCGCACACTACGGAGCCGGTGGGTGGAGCCTCGGGCCGCCCCGTCGTGATTGAACGGCTGCGGACCGTAGTGTGCGGCCGCCGGATACCTTACACCGGCGCCCGCAACTTCCCCACAAGGTCACCGCTGCCACCGGGCCTCGGTGGCCGTGTGGGAAATCCGGGCCTGCTAAGGAGAACTATGGGGAAAAACACTGACCCCATAGTTCTCCTTTTAATATACATATTAAGAAACTGACCTAAAACCATTAGTTTGTATTGCTTTAGAAAAAATGTGAAAAAAAGTATCGGTAATTGGTATCTGCGAGTACTTGAAAAAAAGTATCGGTACTCGTATTCGGTCTTAAAAAAGTGGTATCGGTGCATCCTTTATACATTGTGCACACTCCTGATTCTGCCCTTCTCTTCTCCCAGTCTCCCAAATTCTACTGTTCATGGGATTGCAAGAGGCTGGCAATAGGTCACATTCAGGTACTTTCACTAGTTGTGTTTAAAATGGCATAATGGAAATTCACAAATATATATATATTTTTAAACAGGTGTGGGCAGGAATAATCATTATCATACATCCGTAGATGTACAGAGAGATGAGGCTTTTCATTGTGGAATAAAAACCACTGAAAATGCCTCGGCTTGTGGTTCTCTTGGTTGCTCCAGTATTGTCCAAGCAGAGCCGAGCACAGAAACCGTTTCCCTACACTGACACCCCGGGTACAAGCTGCAGAAGAACACAATTGTATTAACACAAGTCAGCTGCCTTCTAAAACCACAAGTAGCAACAGATAAGATTCAACTGGAAACTGCAACATAATTAATTTTGTGTTACTGGAAAGCCAATTGTGCAATCCCATGTGAGGTGATCTTAGATGTGGACATCTGGTTCCTGTGAGCATTGATCTCCCTTTGTATACTGTATTTCCCAAGGGTCTGCCTTCCATCCTGTATCTACTTTCCATCACGCCCCGTCCAGAGCTCTTTAGCACAGTCGTGGTGTAGTCAAGGCTTATAGATTCTATAGATTGTGCTCTGTAATTTGGAACCTGCTTGTGCTGCGTTGTGTAATATATTTCTTTCATGCTGTGTAGACGGCTGTGTTTTCAGGGCTTTGTTACTCTGGCTATCCACACATCTATTTGGCATTGTTTTCTTTTACATTTGTGAAGACATTCTTTTCTATTCTGTTTGGAGGTTTATTTCAATTTGTCACACGTTTTGCTGGTTTTGATTAAACTATGCAATTGATTTTTTTTCTTTTATAGGGAATAGAGACCCCCAAAATAGATACGATAGACATTTGATTGATTACCTTCTTTTCCATTTGACCTCAAGAACATTAAAGAAGAACTCTGGGAGTTTATAAAACGTATTATCCCCGCACTAGAAGGGTTAAGTGCTCCTTTTGGTGTAGGGGTGCAAATAAAGAAGATCATCAGCCCGGCAGCAAACAGCGCTCACCTCTCTCCCCCTTCGCTCCAGTTGTGAAATGTTCCCCTGCTTCCTTAGATCTAATGCAAGTCAATGGACCTGCATTGGACATGAGAGAGAAGAGGCTGCGGAGAGCAGTCTAGCAGCCCAGTGGGATCAGGTGAGTATATCTTCTTTATTTAAGCCCCTGGAGCAAAACGAGCAGTTAACCCTTGCAGGGGGTAGCCCCATTTCAAGGAAAAAATTTAAATTCCTAGATTTCTTCTTTAAATCAATGGGTTAAAAAAGGGTTAACAGGCAGATTTTAATTGTAAAGGAGACATACTATATCTCTTCTGCAATAAAGGACTCTCACCAGGGGCATAACTAGAAATCACAGGGCCCCATAGCAAAATTTTGTATGGGGCCCCGTGATTTCTAGTTACACCCCTTGCAGAGCCCACCATAGACTCTCTATGGTGGGATCTGCAGGGTCACCCTCAGGTGGGCTGGTCGCACCCCTTACCTGTCCGCCTCCTCTTCCTCCACGGTCGCTGATAGGCCCCGCCTCCTCCTTCGCCACCGGGCCCCGCCTCCTCCCCTGCTGCCGACCACGCGCCCCGCCTCCTCCACTGCCGCTTCTGGCTCTCATTGACTCTGCGGAGAGGAACGCGCTGCTGCACAGATTACTGTCAGTGATCTGAACAGCGGCGTGTTCATCTTCAGTCGCCAGTGAAAGCCACCAGCAGAGGATCCCTTAGCGACCCAGGCGGCACGCAGGGCATCTGGCTGGGCCCCACTGTGCCCCGGGCCGCATAGCGGCCGCCTTTCTCACAAGGGAGAGCGCTGTCTCCTGCAGCTGTCCATCTACTAGCCTGTGGATGGGAGGAAGGAGGAGCAGGAAGCAGGGCTTTGACTGTGTACATTGCGGCACGATTCCATTCTAGATAAAATAGATTTTGGGTTCACATACTCATTCATTCTTTCACATTCTGTTAGTTTTGTCAGCCTTTTCAGCCACAATGCTCAGCAGGGTAGTTTTCATTTAGCCATTTTTTTTTTTATTAAGGCGACTTCTTTTTGTGCTCACAGTTTTATGCAATTATCTGAATGTGTTACTTTGACACCAGCACCTGTAAATGCTGCTATGAAATTCTTAGAAAGGGCTTATTGTGTGTGATACAAATGATAGAATCAGAATGCACCCTGAGTTTCATTCATATGCTGTCTATGAAGGTTGTCATTTATCCAGGTCAGGTTATGTCAAGTAATAATAAATCACATTCAGAAAAGCTTGTTCTGCAATGTTGAAGATGTGTCCACTCATTCAAGTCGCTTCCATGAATGTCAAGAACATACCCCAGTATGAATAACCACACAGATATCTCACTCATCTTAAAGCGGTAGTAAACTGCCAACACAAAATTAAAACGTTGGGCTCCCAGTAGCCATTCGTCATAATTCACTAGTCTGCATATTAACACATTATGGCAGACTTACCTTGCAGGCAATCCCCTCCAGCACTGCAATGTCAGCACTCTAGTCCAGCACCAGTGAATCCATCTTCTTCCAGGTCCAGTGTTTTCAGCCTTTTCATTGGCTGCGCTGGGATGATTTAACTCCCGAGTATGTGCGCTGTTCCTTTCCAAGCTCACTCCCGTGATGGACTACAACTTCAATACAAATTAATAAACTGAATGTGAGATTGTAGTCCATCGGAGTGAGCTTGGAGCGATGGCTACTTTACAACACACACAGGGACCATGGGGAACAAAAGTATCCACCCTCCAGAAGGAAGGACAGTGTCAGCATCAATTCAGAGATGATTTGAGGATCTACAGCCGAGTGATAAACAAATAATTATATATCGCTGTTAATAATTAAAGGAGAACTATGAGGCGAGTGAAAATCACTCATCCTCTTAGTTCGAGCCGACGTGTGACAATTAAACTGTCACACGTCGGCTCAATAGATTGGGAAGTGAACGACCGCATACCATCGCTCGCTCACTTCTCGATCATCTCCCTGCAGAGAGCGGTGACTGTTAGTCACCGCTCCCTGCAGGGATTCCCCCCTCCCCGCTCCGATCCTCCAGCGCTGATTGGAGGAACGAACGGGGGAAGGGGCGGGTACAGCTGGCTCTCCCTCTAGATAGGCAGAGCCAGCTGTCACTCACGCAGCTGGGTGGATCTTGACAGCATTGTTGGGATCCGTGATGGCTGCGATGGTCTAAGTATACCACAAGCTGTAGCTTGCGATATACTGAGCTTTGGGCAGAAGCAGAGACACCGGCGCTCCAGATTTGCAAAATACGTCTATTTATTGATTCATGGTAGCAAACATTTTTTAGTTTGCTACCATGATGCATGTCAATAAATAGACGTATTTTGCAAATCTGGAGTGCCGGTGTCTCTGCTTCTGCTCATGATTGTTACGGCTGCCACCCGTTGACTACCGCAGCACCCATTTTCTGAAGGGATTTACGCGGTCAGGAGTGCGATGGGACCATGGACTATCTATGATACTGAGCTTTGGGTCACGGGAGGATGCTATTATATGTCCTCCCGTGACCCTTAAGAAAACAATGGGGAAAAACACTTACCCCACAGTTCTCTTAAGGTAGCTGAATTTATTTTTAGGTTTAACTTTAATTTCACTTTAATTTCCCATTTAACACAATCCCCATGGAACTCTTCAAGTTATCCTTAAGATTCAGGGTATACTCTCCAAAATGATTGTAAATATGACTGTAAAGGTTTTAGGTTATCCAGGTCATGTTATAACTGGTAGTAGTTAGTCCCAACTAGTTTAACTAAACATGTTCTGTAAGGTTTTGCTGGACATGGAGGGAGAAAGAGGCCATTAGCAGCCACTGTCCAATTTTTACACACCCATAACTTTACACCATTAGAATTTCATTTAAACATTCCAAATCCTTCATCAGAGCATTCAATCTTGCTATCTTTGAGTCAGCTAATTCTGCTCAAAAGCCCTTAAACATTTCATCAACGTTCCTTAAACATTTCATCAAGACCTGCTACGTGAGCGGAATCTCAAAACGCATATGTATGTTTTTTTCCGAACAGAAGTTACATTCACAGTTCGCTTTTCCTTGTCACTATGGTCAAAAACGAGGGTTGACTAGACCCCAATAACAATAACCATTACAAAAATCAAACAAATGTTCTGAAAACGACAATGTTCAAACAAAATTCTACTGATATATGGCCAGCTTAAGGTTTATTGCTTTAATCCCTATAGGAAAACAACTGCCTGTGCCTTCCGTCTCTGCTTTTAGGCTTGTTGGTGCTGCCATTTAACTGGGGTGCCACGGTCAATTTTTACCCTCCCAAACCTGAGGGCTTTAGCTCTAATTTATTAAAAGGGCACCTTCATGTGGCTTCCCACTCTGCATTTAGACCTGTTGGGGCCACAATTTATGCATATCAAAGCAGGCCTAGTACAGCTTGACATAAACATAAGTGTGCCAGCTAAAACTACCTGCAGCCTTTTGTAACAGTAATGAACCAGATAATAGTAGATTAGAGATGCCATTCCGAGAGCAAACTAATGAAGACAATTTAGAGAGCATTAGGCTGTGCGGGCTAATTAAGTTCTGTGCTGATCAAGAGCAAAGTGATAGGGATATAAAGAGGATTGTTTGTGTGGGGGAGACTAAAGGTGCCCATACCCTGCTCGATTCTCGTACGAGAATCACGGGAAATCCCACGATCGTACGAGAATCGTGCAGTGTATGGAAGGCGTGCGACCGTTTATACTGTGCGGTCGCATGTCTTCCATCGAACAAGCAGGCTGGAAAACCTGCCGGGAATCGTACGATTCTCTGCGAGTTAGTGGCCTGCTTGTTCGACAACTGCCGAACGGGCCGATGTGAGCACGCGCACACTGCCCGTTTGCCGTCATCGCAAGCCCGCCCCTCATTGCAGTCATCGCAAGTACGATCTGCCTGTCCAAGATGGGCATATCGTATGTTTTTTTAAGTACTTTAAAAAAAAAAAAAGTCTTGCGAGGGTTGTAAAGTGTATGGCCACCTTTAGGCTGTGGTGAGGGGTGGGTTAGGGGTGGAGATTTTTTAATATTACCCATTTTATGGAAAGTGGGTCAACTGAGTGAGTTGGAGAGTGATACAGTAGGATTCTTTGTACTGTGGGTTTTATGAACCCAGAATGGGGCTAAACGTCCCTTTTAATCAAATCACTATGGGTCAAGTATTCCTCCAGCAGAATCGGGGGTATACCTATAATTCCTGGGCACAGAAATATCAGCCATTTTGTTACAGTGTACAGCCATTCATGCCTGTGTGATTGAGCCCTTAAATAGTAATGTAAACCCATCCCTAACTAATTACATTTCATTTGCTAGAGCTGTAAATCATAAACTAATGTAATTTTTTTAATTAAATATTTGTTTTCACCTTTTTTTTTTTATCCTTTATTGCATCTCAGTGCTGCTGATCTCCTGCAGCCACTCCGTCTGCTTGCATGTACTCCAGTGATGGCTGCATGGGGCAGATTTTCTGATTATGACAACAGTGGAACATGTCACTGCAATCTGTCTTGAAAGGGCCACTTGCAGTCTTCATTGGAAGCCTTTCACCCTTTAACAGGAATTGCCTGAAGAAGGACATTCATGGCAGGATTGCCAGGTATTTCAAATATAAGCTGTAGGTTGCATATATATTAAAAATTACTTTTGAAATGACAATAAACAATTGCAGCTTTATATGACATCTTATTTATTGGTTTTATATATTAATTTTTATTAAATATTTTTATTTTTGTACTTTACTTTTAGGGGCTTGGGGGAAATATTGGTGGTCTAAACAGAATCCTGCGCAACATATTAGCCTTCACTGATCACGTTTTTTATACATTGTTGCAGCTGGTGACTAAGCATACTCTATCCTAGCGCAACTAAATTGGTTTAATTAAACAGAATCCTGATATTTCCCTTTTTAAAATAGAAAAAGAAATTGAGTCCTCAATCTCTTTTTCTGCAGCCCCTGTTATCAATGAACAAGAATCCTCTACACTGCATGTTCCATTTCATTCATAATTTGAGGACAGAGTATGTTTACTATAACCACAATCATGAATGAACAGGAAGTGATGTAAATTACTTCCCATTCATTCATAATTGAGGATATGCTAAACATACTCTGTCCTCAATTATGTACAAACACTCAGCGATCACTGAGTGTTTGCACTCGACTCCTTCCTGACACGCTGTCACAGGAGGCTGAGTGAGCAGAGCTCAGCCTCTTGTGACAACATTGAGAGCGGTCTCAATCCACACTGTGCTCCTCTGATCTGCGGGGAAGAGAAACGCCGGCCACTAACAGTGCTCTCCTCCTGCAGCCGGCTGTCACGATTTCTCTCCTCCCCCGCTGGGACACAGAGCGGCGCCCAGTGGGGAGGAGAGAAAGAACCTATGCATCGCTGTATCGGCCAGAAAATGCCACTTTCGGCATTATGCCAAAAGTGCAATTTTCGGCCGATATATCGGTGCATCCCTACTTTTTATTATACTTATGTAATCCCCTGCACAGATGTGCTTTGACACAGAAGGGTCAGCACTCTGATCCACTCAGGGCCCTGTTGCTTTGCATGGCTCTGTGTAATACTGTAAAGAAGCTTACAGAAGAAGAAAACAAAAGTGTAACCTCATCAACCTGTTGCTGCTCCTTTATTGGCCAATAAGCAGGTTAAAGTAAGATAGGTGACTAAGGAAGCAAAACTTTAGCAGGTGTTTATTTGTATAGTCACCTATTATTACCATGATTTCAGGCAGGAAGTTTATTCACCTGTGCACATGATGGATGCTTACAGCTACAACAGTAAGCTAGGATATAGGTCCAGGGATGTTGATTTTGATTTGACCTGGAGTTCTACTAGCTAACTAAAATAGTTAAACCAATATTAAAGTCAAAATGTTTTTAAGCTATTTCAGATGATGATTAAATCACTTAGAATGGATGTTGCTTCTTAATGTTTAAGCTGGTCTCCTGAGCAATGGTCCTTATATCCTGATTTAGGGTGGCTCCTTTGCCTTGCAGGGTCCAACGGAGCCACACTTGCGTGTGCTAGTAAGCTGAGTGTGTCTCTACAAACACACAGGCACGAAAGGGCAAGCTACTCTGTTCCCTCCTGCTACTCTTTCCGTCCTTCTCCAAGCTATAGTTGCTGGAGACTACTCTGTCCCTTGTGATCTTGTGCAGGACCGGAAGCTCAGGGCAGCTGAGCTGAGAGAGTTGGAGCTGTTTGGAAACATGAGGACTGTAAGCACTTGGGCAAAAACCTACAGTGATACTTTGCTGAGCAATGTACAATATATGTGTTTGATCTGGATTCAGAATTGAAAAACAGGTTGAGAGCTTAATACTACTTAAATAACAAATGGCCTTTTGTTGTTTCTGTTTCAAGGTGACTCAGCAGAAGAGATTGACTTGAGTGTGGTATACCAAGCGGCAGCGAATGGTGATGTCAACACACTGACTGCAATCATCCGGGAGGATCCTTCAATTCTGGAGTACTGTGACAATGAAGGTATTGAGTGTGCCCTGGGGAACTTCAGTGGAAAGTATGATGGTGGGATATATTATAGACAGTTATTACATGGCAGCCTTCCTATGGCCTTTTTTTGGTTGGATCAGGTGACAATCCAATGACAGCCTAAGATAAGCACTATTCTTTTCACCAGGACTGTCTGCACCTGCTCTCCCTTCTTTCTCCATTGCCCTAAATTGGAGTGTGTGCAAAAACAGTGTTCTTGTTATGGTAAGAAACTGGTCCAGAAGACATTGTGAGATGGTTGGATCATGAATGTACCAATGTCCATGTGTGGGTTTATTCATTACAAGTAGGGATGCACCGATGCCGTTTTTTCTGTATCGAGTACAAGTACCAATATTATATTTGTCGGTACTCGCCGACCAAACACTAATACCGGAAGTCCCAGCCGTGCACCGAATCATTACACGGTGAGGAGGGAGAATGGAGACGGCTTCCCGGCCAATCAGGAAGCCTGGCGGTGTGTAATGACTCGCTGCCCGGCTTCCTGATTAGCTGTGAAGGTGGGCTTGTGTAATGTCTCTCTGCCTGCCTTCCTGATTAGCCGGGAAGCCGGCTCCATGCTCCCTTGTCACTAGGTGACGAGGAAGCAATGAGCCGGTTTTCTGGCCAATCAGGAAGCTGGGCAGCAAGTCATTACACGCCACCAGGCTTTCTGATTGGCCAGGAAGCCGTCTCCATGCTCCCTCCTCACTGTGTAATGATTCGCTGCACGGCTTCCTGATAGTGGAAGATCCGGTATCGGAATAGGCATCGGGAGTATTTGGGGGAGTACAATTATTCGCCCAAATACTCTATCGGCACCGATACTAGTATCAGCGCATCCCTAATTACATAGGATATTTTCATGTTATTTTAAACTGAAATGCCAGCTTTAAAAAAAAAAAAATAGAAAATCTACTTCATTCATTGTAATGATTTTAGCAAAAGTTAAAGGAGAACTATGGGATGACACAGCTCATCCTCGCCGCTCTCCTCCTCACCAACATGACAGCGCTCCCTGTCCGCCCCCAGGGGGGGAGCAGGAGGGAGCGCCGCCTACTGTCAGAATGGCGGAGCGGTGAGGGGGAGAGAAGCCGCGCCAGCATCTGTCAGGATGGCCGAGCAAGGGGGGAAGATCGGAGCCATAATATGTCTCTTCTGCAATAAAAATCCTTCCTGCTCGTACGTTTTTCAATTCAGGGCAACATCCAGCTTAAATTGATATTAAATTCAAAATGTTTTAAGCTATTTGCAATCACTTACAATGGATGCTGTTCCTTGATGTTTAAAAAGTTTTGTTTCCTGAAGAATCAGCTGGTCCCCTGAGCACTGACCCTGATATTTTAGGGTGGGTGTTTTCCCTTTGCGGGGCTCTATGGCGCCACCCTTGTGTGTGCTAGTAAGCTTCGTGTGTCTCCACAAGCACACATGCACGGTAAGGCAAGTCGCTCCCTTGTTCCATGCTCCCCTCTCCTTCTTCCTCCCTGCTGGAGACTGTGCTGTCACTTGTAATCTTGCACTGGACAGGAAGTTCAGGGAAGCTGGGCAAAATTTGAAGAAATACTTTGCTGGACAATATTTGTTTGATCTGGATTCATTATTGAAAAAAGTCTGAGTGTTTATTACTTTAAAATGCTTTTTAGTAAAAGACAGGTTCACTTTAATGAGCACCCATCATGACCGGACGTCCACATGATTCTTAATATTCTGTCCTTTATTTTTATAGTTATGCATGCTTATGTGTGAAGGATATATATTTCCCCTCTAATTTGGACTTGCATACTTTCACTGAGCCAGCAGCTTTTAGATCTTATGTAATCTCTGCCCTTTTGCTTCCATTAAACGCTAACTAAAACCAAACCCCTTTTTTTTTAACTTCACTTCTCTTCTGGGTCACAGGAGTATATCTACTAATGTACTCCTGTGACCCAAAGTCATTATATAACGGGCTACTGGCTGCAATCAGCTGATAGCACAGAGCCACACTGCAGTGGGGAACGATCCCAGCAATATTTTCAGGATCCACACGGCTGCCTGATTGACAGCTGGGTCTGCCTCTCTAGAGCCAGAGCCAGCTGTGCCTGACCCATCCCCTGCCTACCCCTCCAATGAGCTCTGGAGGAACAGAGAGGGGAGGGGGTAATCCCTGCAGGGAGAAGTGACTGAAGGTTATTGCTCTCTGCGGGGAGGAGACCATGAGCTGAGTGATCAGCACTCACACGATCGCTCGCACTCGATCTATAGAGCTGGTATGTGGCAGCAGCAGTGTCACACGTCAGCTTTAAGAATTGGGAAGATTATATTTTACTCCTTCAATACTTCTGCTTTAAGGTAAATTAAGTGCAGTCTCTGACTTTAGCTCAATTACAATATTACCTAGATAGCAATAGCAATTCAAACTCTTCACTTGTTGTCCGGATCTGCTGTTTAAATCACTTTGCAGAAATTATGTTTGCAGTCTGTTGTAGACACCGTGATGCATAACAATCAAACAGGCTGATATTCAGTTACAAGAGATGACAAATCATTTGTGCTGTTTTGTTACCTTAGGATGATTCACCCGACAGTGCATTATAACACTCTCCGGAGATAGCACGACCTGCGGCTTGATTACTCATCTCTATAGACTAGAGCAGCACGATAGGATTATAGTATAGTGGTACAGATCATCAAGATTACATCAGTGTTTCACAGATTGTTCAGCAATAAATTGAGCAATACATCGAGTTATTATTCATTTTATAATGGTCATCATGATACAAGATAAATTAAATAAATGTGTCATGACACCAATCAAACAAGAGACATTAAAACTGAACTCCAGGCTGATATAAAACCCCAGGTAATCGAGTTATATATGTAAATGTAATTTTGCACAATTAGGGGAATAAGATAGAGCCCTTTTCATCTAGGTGTTTGCCTAATTTTTCAAAAGTGGCCACCTATAGCTGAAACATCAGTTTTGGCCAGACTGGCTCATTAAATAATTCCTTGTTAACATTTCCATGGACACTATGTACTGTTTTTAGCTAAATCATTATTATAAAGGATTGTGCCAACAGTTTGCGCAGTGCTTTACAATATAAGGAGGACAGTACAGTTAGGCCCCATTCACACGGAGCGATTTATCGCGCGGTAATCCGCACGATATCGCGGATATTTACGGCGCGATATCGCTCTCCAATGCATGGCAATGGGGCTCTGTCCGTCGCTGTCGCGGGTCGTGCGTCGCTACAGCAGGACCCTTTTTGGAGCGGATTTTGCAGCGATTCTAGTTTGCTCAATGCAACCATTTGCACGATATCGCGCAAAATACGTGCGATTTGCGAATCGCTCAGTGTGAATGGGGCCTTATGCGATTTTTGCAGCGATATCGCTCATATTTCCACGCAATATCGCTCTATGTAGCTTCTCCAATCCATTTCAATGGAGCTGTTCACATCTCGTCGTTCAATATCGCTCAATATTGCTCAATATCGCTTGTAGCTCCTACATGACCCTTTTTTCGAACGATTTTGAGCGATTTTGCTCCTGATTGCATACAGCCCAATAGGAAAAAGTCGTGCGATGTCGCGCGACAAGTCGCTCAATATCGCTCATATAAAATCGCGCGGAAAATCGCGCGATTTTCATGATGCTCAGTGTGAATGGGGCTTTACAATACAATTCAAGATAAGATGGTAAGGAGTGAGTAAGAAAAGGAGAGCACTGGTGGATCTAAGTGCAATCTGTCAGTGGAAACTTATGGAGGATTGAATATAGAGTGGAAGAAGAAGAGAAAGCCAAAGTTATCCTAACAAGCTACAGTTATCCTAACAAGCTACAGTATGTCTGGAAGAGTAAATGAGGAAATGTAGTCGGGGTTCATATGATATAAACACAATTTTTATAACCATCTGGTGAATGCATTAGAAAGAAGTAAGGAGCATGGTGATAACTTGGGATTGTGAGTGCACTAAAAAGAAACGAGGAGCACGGTGACACACCTGGGATTGAAGATTTAATACATATTTAAGTTATTTATTTGGACTTTTTAAATATAAGGGTGTTGCATAAAAGACACATGAGACTTTGCACTTTTTGGAAGGTTTTATATACATGATTGCACTGCAAATTGTGAACATATAGTTAGATGTATACGATTTTTGGGGTTTTTGCACAGATTGATTTATAGAAAGTTATTTGTTCATTTAATATAGGCATAGCGCAGTACAGGTGACATAGTAAGATGGTAAGGAGGGTCCTACCCGTGAGAGCTTACAATCTAAAAGGGAGGGGCAAGTGATACAAGAGATGGTAGCTGTGTGGGGATGAATTGTTTCAGAAAGCGATAGTTCAGTGGTTAGGTTGAGGCTGATACTATAGTAATACTTATCCTTGCATGTACTTTAACAATTCACAATGTTGACTTCTCATCTCCAGGTTGCACACCACTGATGCATGCTGTTTCCGGACGACAGGTCGATACAGTAAAACTGCTGCTGAAAATGGGAGCTAACATAAATACGCAAGATGCCTGTGGACGAACAAGTCTTTCACTTGCTACATACCTGGTAAGAATATGTCATCTACAGTATATAGAGGAATACACAAGTCCATTTTTTAAATAGTAATTTGGTATATGCTTCACGAGAAGAACATCGCTTCAAAATTTACGTCATTTATATTGGTTTGCAGTGAAATTAGAGTAAGCTATTTTAATACAGGAGAGACGTCTGTATAATTGTGCAAGACTGAAGATAAGTCTGTAGTGTAGCTTTAAAGCCTGTTTCCACCTTCGTAAAAGATTAGCATTTATTGTTGTAATGTAGAGGTGTAGTGATGATGTATATGTGTGCACATTTTCATGACTCACATTGCTGGCTTTTCTATTTTGTTTATGGACTTTTTAGTATGCCTGAGTTCTACAAATGTAAAGTTTTCCCCACAGAAAGCTCGGCCTGACACTAGGGTCGGATTTATAAAGCAGTTTGACCCCCTTACATGGGAGTCATTGTAACAAGATCACTGCACACCAACTTTGCTTTTCCAGGTCACAATACACTGTCCAGGGGAGTTGAATACTAATGGATAGGGGGAGAGAGCTCAGAGAAAGAGGCGAGCATTTCAAATGAGCCATGAGGAGAAAAAGAGCACAAAAAAAGTAAGTTTCTGTGTTTATATACTGCATATGCCTGCTGGGTATATAGTATATATATAGTGTACATTGCTGGCATGTTTTTTTTTTTTTAAATACCCCTGCAAAGGTGGAAATGGGCTTTAAGTGATTGTTTTACCATGTTTGAGGAAATTCATAGTGCTAGTTAGGTTGGGTGGCTTGTACATTTGAGGCCATCAGCCTTATTCAATAAAATTTCGATAGGAAGACATCAGTCATCTATTTGACAGTGACAAAACCTTATACAGGCTTTTAAAATAACCATTCTGCCAAAACTGGAATTAGTCAAAGTTTGATTCACATCATGTTGAACCTGTCATAGGTACTCAGCAGTATAACTGTGTCTAGCAAATGCTCCAAGCATGCACAGTTGGTGAAGGACTGAGTTTCAAAGCTGTCTGGAATATATATTAGCCGTTCTAGAACACAAATGACACAGCAGGGGGAACTATTATTGCTGTGGGCAATGTTGCCCTAGACCAATAATTGATAGCATGAAGACGACAGCTGCCATTTTGTCCTCTTTAAAGTAGCTTACAATCAGTGTCATAATGTCACATCTGTGATCATTTTTTATATAAAAGGACCATTAGACTTTTCATTTTTCCTTCAGTGTTCATCCATGATGATGGAAAAAAAGTGTAGGGTATGAAAGGCCTCTGTGTCAGCAGTGGCTACAATGCCTAAAATATGAGTGCGGAGAAAATAGCAATCTGTCTGGAGGTGTAATTGCCAGAGACCTCTGTAGCATTCTACGGCAACATCACACAACTATGAAAGGTCATGTAATAATTCTCTCACTTCTCTGAGCATCTTGTCTGTTCCATGAGTAGAGAGACCTGACATATGGGCTCAAATCTCTGTCCTTGGAAGGTGATGAAAGCAGTGACTCATTCTCTGAAGTTTGCCTGTTTGTTGTATTAAGTGTACACAGAAATTTCGAAAGATAAAGAGGTCTAAAGATGTCCGGTAAATAGACACAGCAGGAGTTCTTGGCAATATATTAATGCAGCTGGACAAAAAGCAATAGGGCAGATTTTCCTTTTATTCACAAAAATAAAACTACATATATCGTTTCAGATTTGCACTTATAATGTCATGAGGATATGTTGCAGAAGTAAACAGATGCACAACAGAAAGCCACAGTAGCCCATGAACACTTTAAATCAAGGTCTCAAGTCAAAATCTTCACCCTTAAGCCCTTGAGTTATTAACTTTTATTTACATTGCATTGCATGTATAATAAAATGTTTATCCTTGTATGGATAGAGTGAAGAAGAGTTAGAATACCTGCCAAGTTTTTAGTGCTGTGTCCGGAATTGAAAGTATAACTTTCCAATTTGACCCCTTACTAATCCTAGCTAGTTTATTTTGTCCTCTTTTTATACAGTATATTTTTTTTTCAATGTTTACATGACAAGTATTTTAATTCATGTTTTTTTGCTTGAAAAAATTGCAAGATTTTAAAAATGCCTTCAATTATGTGTAAGTAACCTCCCCATTTTTTATACATCATGAACGTAGAAAAAATAATAATTTTGGTGTCATATAAAATAGGATAAAGTCCATAATAACATTATTACTTTTTAGTAACACTAGTTGTTAAAGTGAAATTAAAGTCAAAAGGTTTTTGAAGCCACTTCAAATGTAGAATAAACAATTTACATTGGATGCTGCTCTTTCATATTTAAAAGTTTTAGCTTCCTGCAGAACCAGCTGGCCCCCTTAGCACTGGCCCTGATATCCTATTTTAGGATGTCTCCTTTCCCTTGCAGGGTCCTATGGAGCCATCCTTGTGTATCCCAGAAAACTGTGTCTTTGTAAATACACAGGCACAGCAAGGCAAGCCAATCCCATCTCTTCTCCAAGCTAGTAGATGGGCAGCTGCTGGAAACTGCTCTGTCCCTTGTGATCTTGTACAGGACAGGAAGTAAAGTGAAGCAGAGCTAAGAGAGTTGGAGCCAGCTGTTTGGAAACATGATGACTATAAGTGTTTGGGTAAAAATTTAAAGAAGTACTTTGCTTGACAGTGTATATTTGTTTGATCTGGATTAATTATTGAAAAAAGTTTGAGCGTTTAATACTATAAAAATTATTGCCAAAATGTCAAAATAAAAAAACATATATTTTTTTTTTTTAACCTTTTTGCCTTTAAAAATATGTAAATATGCTTGAAAGACAATACGGCCTAAAGAAAGCTTTGTATATTCCAAAAAAAAATACATGGATCATTTCTGTATCGTAAGTAATAACCGTTATTGGCAAGTTAATGATCCCAAAGCCAAAATGTAAAATCTCTCTGAAGCTTAGCTGGTTAGTGGAGGAGGTCTGGTGTACAGTAAAGGATGGAGGACCTTTTCTATTCTATCTTTGAACTGCTAGCTGTGCTCTGGAGTTTTCAGGAATGGCATACCTGAATCATAATGGGGTCTGTAGGAGGCACAATTATAGATACCTGAAACAATAGTAACTCTCTAAAAAAGAAGGGAACATACCAGCAACTCCACAAAATATGGATGTACCCGACTCAAGAGTCTGGCTTGTTCTCCCACCAGCAACATGTTGCAGACCGAGGATTGATTGTTGGGTGCCCTAAGCTAGAGCGTGGACAAAGCAAGGAAGAGTTGTCCCAACCAGGTGTACTGAATTTCCAGAGTTGTCCATTTAGTCGCCTAGTATATAGGGGTGCTCTCATTAAGTCAGGTCGCATCACTATACAGTAGCGTAGCTAAAAATGTTACAGAGAAACAAGCTAATGTTACTTGTCACTTACAGGGATGGCTGGAAGGCTGTGTTAGTTTGCTCAGGAATGGTGCCAAACAGAACATACCAGATAAAAATGGAAGACTTCCCCTGCATGCGGCCACTGCTGAAGCTGATGTTAGGTACGTGAAGCATAATATTTAACATTTGCAATTGTTCACTAATTAGTTATACACAACAATGTAAAAGCAAAGTTTGAGGCATACCAATTCCATGATACTATTATTTACAAGTAAATCATAACAGAAAAATACCCCCGGGTACTCTGGTTTCCTCCCACACTCCAAAGACACGCTGGAAGGTTAAATGGCTCCTGTGTAAACTGGCCCTATATGCATGTGCAATGGGAACCTTACAGTAGATTGTAAGCTCCGCGCGTATATTAAGTTACGTGTTTTGGTGAGCAGATTGTGACATATTGATGTAAATGGGAAACACTCATAAAACGCATGTTAAAAATGCCAAAATAAATGTGTCGCGCGTTTCCAATAGTTTCCTATTGAATCTATGGGGACAAATCGTGCTGATATGCCAAAAAAAAACCAACTCATGTACTTTTTCCAGCAACAGGTGTTTTTTTTTACGCGTGACTCTACACTTAGGTGTGAACGGGGGCTATAAGAATACATGTTAATTCTTGTGCTGTGCGTTTCAGCGCTCAGAAATATGTGCGACAAGGCAGCATGGTGTGAACGAGGCCTTAATCCAGTGTAATTCAGTATTTAATGACAAAAACTTCCAAGGGGATGAAAATGTTTAGGTACTGTATAACATGATTTTAGCAACCTGGTCTATATCAAGTGCAAAGAGTGGTGATGGGCCGAACACACCTTATAAAAAAAAAAAGTATTTAAAGGAGCAGTGATTTTTACATAACCAAAAGGGTAAGAATAAAAATAAAAAATTCCTTTAAATATCGTGCCTGGGGGGTCCCCTTACACTGCCTGTAAAGTGGCGGATCTGTACGATGTATAGAACCTGCTACAGCAAAAAGTGACATTTATAAAGAAAAATATGACATTTATAAAGAAGAAAAAAAAAACGTGCAGTTCCCCCTCCCAAACAAAACCCTTTAGGTCTGGTAGGAATGTTAGGAGGGACCCCATTTCAATAACAGGAAAATAAATTGTAATACAAAAATTAGGAACCATCACACAAACTGGGACACCACCCCTATATATGCAATATATATCAAAAAAAGGGGGAAAGAAAAAGAAAGGGGCTTTGTGGTGACCACTGGAGAATAGCAGGGAATTGATCCAATAATAAAGTCAATTGATTCATACATATAATAAAATTCCATTTTTAATATACTCAATTCATAATGTCTATAAATATGATAAAATTCATCCATATAAAAAGCCATACATAGATGTATACAACATAAATAACCTCCCTGCAACCCACACAGAAACCATGATTATACATTCATATATTGGTAATTGCCCTCATTGTATTCATATCTTATTTGCATGATTAATTGTACATAATTGTTCTATATATCATTAGTTCAGCCATGATTCTGTGCTTGCTCCAGTCTTCAACGCGTTTCGCCGAGGCTTCGTCAGGAAGATTTGGAGAGGTTAACCTATAGTATTTGTATGGGTATGAGAATCAATTTGCATCTGCCCCCCCTTGTGAATGAGTAAGGGTTAAGTAAGTAAATTGTAAATAAAAATACAAGACTTTTTATTTAAATCCTTTAATTGAAAAAATACATATTTTTGACAAGGCTTTTAGTTAAAAAACAAAAAAAATTGATCCACTGACGTAATCCTAAGGTCCACGACGACGACGACAACTCAACGAAATAAAGAAAAAAGAAATTGAAATAATAAATAAAAAACTCACTGCCCGCCGACCCGCTCGTGACGATCTCCCGCTGCAGAATGGCATTCTGACAGATGCCGGCAAAATATGAACAATTGGGCGGAGCTAGCGGTGACTTCACCGCTTGCTCCGCCCAACCGTTTAGATTTGTCCGGCACCTGACAGGAGTTAGCTGTGAGCCATGATTGGGCAAAAGTCATCATTACTGTGCCCAATCATGGCTCTCACAGTGCACTGTGCTGTGATTGGGTAAAGTATTGCACCTGACCTGTGGTTTGTGTGTTCGCCAAACACACGAACCAACGATGTTCAAGTTGAACTGTTCTTCCACTCGAACATCGAGACCATCCCTAGCAAAGAGCAGTAAATATATTACAGAGATTTCCCGATTTTAATTTAGTAATTTAATCCAAATTCTGTTTTGTCTTATTTTAGGCTTTTATCTGTACTTCTGCAGCAATCAACTTTAAGTGAGATTAATCATCAGGACAATGAGGTGGGTGGAATTTTCTTTTTTTGTCAACTAGATACATTTTTTTTCTCTCCATTCCTTATGTTTTGGGGGAAATAAATTAATACATACCTCCCAGAGTTTGACTAAGCTTCAAAGTGCCCACACACGTGCACATTCAGCATGATCAGTGTATATAGGGACTGCCCCCAATATGTGTAATTGTAATAACAGAGTGTTAGCATGTAAATGTACTTAATGTGATTTTTTTCATGAAAGATCTGAACGCTCAGCAATGGTTCCAAGAAGATCCAGCTATTATAGTCTAAACAGAGGGCTTATTCACATCGGAACGCATGCTATAACATGCATCATGACCTGTGTTATAATGCATGTTAAGATAATGTATATAATCTTCATTGTGTGTAAATGTAGATGTTCCTTGCATTGCAAAGTTATTTGCAGAACAAAGCACATCTACACAGCACGCCTGCTTAAAGTACATGGACATACAGTATACATTTGCACTGTGTGGAAAAATGTGGTGCAGGACCTATTTTTTAATACGTTGAGGTGCTTTGATTGCCTATGTATTTTCAATGGGCTGTCTAATGCAACACCCCTGACCAAAGTTCAGCTTTAAAATGGCTGATAAGTGACTATACTGTACAGGGCATTGTAAATGTATCTGGGTCTTCATTGGTGAAATATGCTGTCCAGATTTTCCCAGCTCTACCAAACTCCTGATGTACTTACTAAACCAAATAATGGATTCTTCATAACTTTGGGTAGAAATAACCAGGAAGTTTAGCAGCTAGACAGTTAAAGTGGACCTTTACCCCCTTTCACTATAAATCATATTAGCATGCAGCTCTGCATGTTGATATCATATAATGTTATATTCATTAGTTAAAAAATATATAATTTATTTCCACGTATAAATACTGTTTTTCTACTTCCTGGTCCTCATTGGCCATGTGCCCAAGCGTTGCATCCTGGGAAGGTTACATCAGCAGTGCATTGCTGTGAAATCTGATCTGTGATCTCATGAGACCTCAGGGAAAGGCATTTTCCTCCCCGGAGATGATACGTATGGTCACATGTCCTAGTCACATGTGCCAGAGTTCCAGCAAGTAAAGGGCGATAATCTGCCTTTAGTTAAAATGGCCACTCTGAGAAGAATGGGGAGGAAAAGAAAAATAAGGTATGCAAAGAATACAAAGCCGGCAATTATAGAAGTATGTGTTTGTAAATTGACATTACTAAACATTTCTAAAGGTGCCTTTGTTGTCATTTTAAAGATATGGGTAAAGTTCCTCTTTAAATCTATATTTTGAAGTATGTAATTACAGCTTGCAGCATCCACACAAAAATATGCCATCAGATTTGGCTACAGTTAGTCTTTCATTTTCTCAGTGGTCCTTGTAGGGATTGGGTTATAAAATCTGAAAAGTTTGCTATTTTCAAGTCAGATGTTCACTTTTATTTTCTAAACTGACAGCTTGGCTTGGCTGGATTGGTTATCGGCTACACGGACACTATCCTTTGTTATGGTTTTTATTACTTAGCGCTGTTCTTTGGATGCGACTCTAATTAAAACTCCCGTGCCTGTGGTATGGTATCTTAGTTTACTGTGAAATAAGCAGTTGCTGACATCAGTCATTTCCATTTGCTCTAAGCTCTTCATCATCAGTTCCTTAATTTATTGTGAAAGCTGAATCCAGTTGTTTATGACTTGTCACATTTAATCATGGCCAGCCTTGTAGACTGAATGACTGATCAAGCAGTAATGGAATAAGATGGACTCTTTAGTCTATTATGTACTGAGTAACACTTACGCTTGCCACTGTGCAACTGAATTCCATATAAAGTGACACTAAACTCAGGAATTAAATCTTAAAAATACATTCAAGTACCTTATCTATTAACAAAAAAGACAGACACGGAGAGACTAAGCGAAGGGGCTACATGACTGGGGGGATGCTCCAAGCTCCCTCCTGGGTTCTACTACAATCTCAATACAAATTAGTAAACTAAATGTGAGATTGTAGTCCATCATAGCAGCGAGCTTGGAGCGGTGGATACTTTACAACACACACAGGGACCATGGGGAACAAAAGTAGCCCCCCTCCAGAAGGAAGGACAATGTCAGCACCAATTCAGAGATGATTTTAGGATCTACAGCCGAGTGATACACAAATAGGATTTTTAAGATTTAACTCCTGAGTTCAGTGTAACTTTAAGGGGTTTGTTTAACCACTTCACGTCTGGGGCAATTTCTTTGTACACACATCCTAAAATTTTGTCTAAAAAACTGCTTAAAATCTCCAACCGCTCATCAATTTAAAGTTTACAGTGAGTGACAGGGCTACAGTTATTGCTGTCACTAAAACGTTCACACCGATAAGTAACATGTTTGCCAAGGCATCACAAGGTGGGCGTGGGGGGTGTAGCCCACACCGGGTGACACCATCAGTGGGGGGAACACCAGAGAAGACTATGCCTTGCCAGCTTCTTTTCTGACCATAGCAGCCAGAGAAATGACAGCTTGAAATCAGAAGTGATGAAACCTGAAGTGATTGGGTGCCTCTACAGCTACCTGAACACTTGTATGTGAATGTCAGGTGCTGGTTGAAGAGATCGGTATGGCTGCAGCCATGATCTTGACATAACCATTTCAGGCCCATGCAGTTCACATATTGCGGTCCTGAAGTGGTTGAAGGGAAAGCATTAGTGCAGTTACAGGGATTACTTTTTCGGGAGACAGTAGATATGTCGGCTACACAGGGATGCATTATTTAATTGATGTGTTTTGGTTTCTTTGGGCGTATCTGGTACGTCCAGGCTTTGTAGTAGTTAAACAGGCTCACAGGGCTTTTATATAAAAAATATTCTGGGCAGGTATAGAGCTGCCTGATCACTGTTACATAACTCGTTAGGTGC
>NW_017306859.1:377229-378622 GCF_000935625.1 Nanorana parkeri | reverse complement strand
TAACAAACCCCGTTGTGTCCCCCCCCCCCCCCCCCCAAAAAAACCCCAATAAACACTGTCAGGATGGCAAGCAGAAGGATATTGAGAAACATCCTGATCCACAATGTCTTCTGCAAAGTGTGAGCCTGGAACTACTCAGCTCGGAGCACTTCTGGTTCTGAGCTGTCAAAATCCTGGGTAAGCAGCTGATCATGTATGTGATGATTTGGCTGGAGCAGAAGGCAGGGTAGACTTAATGGGTCTAATAGACCCTTGAGAGCTCCATAAAGCCCTTCACTTTAATACCTGTCACTTGACCAATACTATTAAATAGGGGGCTTGTTAGCCCCCTTGTGATGGCAACAAAGTTAAGTGAAAAAAAATGTAAAAGCATTCTTGTCACCTTGCGCACACACCTCCCAATGCAAACCTGCGCGGAGGGCCCACACGTGTATGTATATAAATGACTGTATTAGGTGATTTCCACCTTAGGGTGTGCAAATACCGAAAGGGGAGGGGCTTTTAAGAAATACTTGATATATAAAAAGTATGACATTAATTTATTAAATTATTAGAAACACATGATTTTTGAAAAATATTAAAATACTTTTTTTAAACATGATTATTCCACATGGTGTCACATCAAATCCATAACATGATTAATTTCTAAATCAAGGTAAATGACTCATTCGGATAATTTAGAAATTAATCATGTTATGGATTTGATGTGACACCATGTGAAATAATCATGTTTAAAAAAAAGTATTTTAATATTTTTCAAAAATCATGTGTTTCTAATTTAATAAATTAATTTCATATTTTTATATATCAAGAGAGTTCATAGTATTTCTTAAAAGCCCCTCCCCTTTTGGTATTTGCACACCCTAAGGTGGAAATAACTTAATACAGTCATCAATTAAAAATTGGGGTGTGAAATCTTGCTCTCTCAAAACTTTTCATGCTCAAATACACATCCACTAAGAAATAATCTATACGTGCATATATATAAATGATTGTACAACTCAGTATGGGTGTCACTGCACACATCGGAGTAAGAAAATAGCTTGAGGTCCCTCATTTGTGGTTAACTTTGAGGTGACGAGCTGTAAAGGCATTTATAGTGTGGCCTGTTGATTATTTTTGGGTACCGTAATTTTTACCATTTCGCACACTCCGTTTTGAGGCTTGACATATTTGGTATCTATTTACTTGACACAACCTCATCTTTTATTTTGTACCAAAAAATGGGGATTAAATTGTGTTTGTGTGCACTGAAATTCATTTTATTGTATTATTTACTGAAAATATAGATTTGATAAACAGTTGCGCAAATATCATGTGAAACAATAAATTTCAATAAACATCTTTGTATTCTACAGGGCCTCTGTTTTCAGAAAATATATAATCTTTTGGG
>NW_017306859.1:376881-377217 GCF_000935625.1 Nanorana parkeri | reverse complement strand
TTTTACAAAAAATATTGTTCTTTGGGGGGGGGGGGGGTTTAGGTCATCTTCTAGCCAAAAATACAGATTTTAAACATGTGTGAAAATAAATAGCAGGAGGGAGAAGAGAGGGGAACTGGTTAAGGTAGATATATCCTCTAATTGGATGACATTTCGTTTGCTAAGGCATTGAGTAGAATAAACAACTGCCTTTTTTCAATAAAATGCTTGTTTGTATTTTTTGTATCCTTTGTAGCATCCTCTTTGCAGCCACTTCCTATCATCATGCACTTCAGAAATGGCTGCATGGCATTTCTCAGGGTGGGGGGGGGGGGGGGGGTTGGTTGTGGAGAAAAG
>NW_017306859.1:371876-376775 GCF_000935625.1 Nanorana parkeri | reverse complement strand
GGGGGGGTTCCTGATGGTGACAACAGTAGACCCTGCCTAAGTAATGGGTGATGAAACGGCCATGCGTAGCCTCGATCATCAGGGTGGCAAAACAGGAGTACTATTGGGAGACAATGGACAGAACGTTATAACCCTGTAACAGGAAGTGTCTAAACAAAGACCTTCATAATAGGATCACCAACTATTATTTACATAAAAGCTGAAGATTTTAAAATATTGAAAATTAATTTTGGAAAAAACATTACCTTGGTAAAGCTTATATGAGTTTGGCATATACTGTCCTTTAATAGAATTAAAAAAAACATGGAAGAGCATGCTTGTTACATGTCATGATACTCTAAAGTAAACACTGCAATAATAACTTAACATATGTACTTTCTCTTCAAACATTACCACGCTATGAGATTATCTACATTAAGCTGATCATATACTGAATATGTGAATCCCTTTCAAAGGAAACCTTCACTGAGTTAAATATATGCAGGCTGTCACTTCTGACCTCTTTCTGAAAATGCTTGCTCCCTTGCACTTTTGCTGATCTAATAGTGTCAGTCCTCAGATCCAGAAAAGTCATGTAAATCAGAAGTTCTGAACAATGAAAGGTCTAGTCACTGAGAAATGATGTAATTCTTCTGTATTCTTGTATGACAGGGAATGACGTCACTTCACTGGGCAGCATTTCATAACCGGCCACAACATGTACAGAACCTGCTACAGAAGAGTTCAGATCCAACACTGGTGGACAAAGACTTTAAAACTGCACTTCACTGGGCAGTTCAGGTACTGGTTCCTATGGTGTGACCATGCGACATCAGCTCCTGGTCTTCACCCTCTAAAGTTAATCTAAAGGCTCCTGTGTGGCCATTCCTGAGTACAACTGTATATATTCATGTGTATGACTGTATATATTGAGGTGTAACATACATGGGTACAGCTGTATATATTCATGTGTACTACTGTATTTATTTATTACACGTATTTATATAGCATCAACAATTTATGCAGCACTTTACATAGTTGCACATTCAAATCAATCCCTGCCCTCAAGGAACTTACAATCTAAGGTCCTTATCTCACATAAGGGCCAATTTAGACAGGAGCCAATTAACCTACCAGCATGTCTTTAGGTGGCCATACACTTTACAACCCTCGCAAGACTCTTGTCTTGCGAGGGTTGTAAAGTACTTTAAAAAACGTACGATCTGCCCATCTTGGACAGGCAGATCGTACTTGCGATCATCGCAAGCGCGCCCCCCTGATGACTGTAATGAGGGGCGGGCTTACGATGACTGCAAACGGGCAGTGTGCGCGTGCAGTTGTCGAACATGAAGGCCACTAACTCGCCGAGAATCGTACGATTCCCGGCGGGTTTTCTAGCATGCTGGTTCGACGGAAGACGTGCGACCGTACAGTAGAATCGTAGAATCGCACGCCTTCCATACACTGGAAGATTATCTACGATGGCGGGTTTTCACGCAATTCTCGTACAAGAATCGTGCAGTGTATGGGCACCTTTTGGAGTGTGGGAGGAAACCAGAGTACCCCGGGTAAACCTACACAAGCACAGAAGGAACATGTAAACTCCTTGCAGATAGTGACTTGGCCAGAATTCGAACCAGGGACCCTCAGTGCTGCAAGGCAGAAGCACTAACTACTACGGCGCTGTGCTGCCTTGTGACAGTATATATCCTTGTGTAACATTCATGGGCATGACTGTATATATTCTAGGGCTGCAACTAATGATTATTTTAATAATCGATTAGTTGGACGATAATTTTTTTCGATTAACTGGTTAAAAAAAAATATATACCATCCTTAATTTAAAATAAAACACACAAATGCAGTGTTACAAACATAAAGTTTACATCAGAATAACACTGCATGCACAATTTTTTGCAATCGCACTGCACTGGAATGTTCAGCGTTGTGGTACCGTGCGTTCCGATGTGGGCAGGAGGTGCGTTTGGGGTGCCACTGAAATTAATGACACTGCAACGCACCTCCCGCAGCTGAATTTGTCAGACCGAAACTGAAAATTACTTTTTTCCCACCTTTTATCATTTAAAAAAAAAGAATTGTATTGTAAGCACAAGGCGCTTGAATAGCTTCAGCCCAGGAATGACGGCTGCCAGTGGCAAGATTCTGCAGGTGGCAGCTGAAAATGTAAATACAGCAGGTAGTAGGCTGGTGCAATAGCCAGCCTGCTATTCGCCATTTCAAATTGTAATGGCGAATAGCAGGCTGGCTATTGCACCCGTCCACTGCTTCCTGTGTCCTCCTCCCAGCGTTGAGGAGAGAGCTAGAGGGATCCAACCAACTAATCCATTATGAGAATAGCTGACAACTATTCTCATAATCGATTAATATGGATTAATCGATTAGTTGGTTGCAGCCCTAAACTATTCATGTGTAACATTCACGGGTATGGCTGTACGAGTATATATTCATATTTACCTCTTTGATTTCAGAGTGGAAACAGGGTGCTGTGCTCTATAATACTCGATCATCAGCAGGGCCAATCCACAATCAACTATGATGATGAGAATGGGAAGACATGCATGCACATCGCAGCAGCTGCAGGATTCAGCGACATTATCTGTGAACTCGCCAGAGTCCCCGAGTGTAACTTACAAGCCCTCGATGTGGATGACAGGTAAGTGTTCAGACACATAATGCTGCACACCAAGCAAATGACGATTTACACCTCAATATCTGCTCATTCACTTCCACTGGAATCGGAAACAAATATTCTAAGTAGTATGTGTGAACAATAATCTCATTAAAACCTTCAATACATGAGGTTAAGTGGAATTGGTATTTTTCAGTACCAAGTTCCAAAAGTAACGTAGTATATTAGCAGCAGTAGAGATTTGCTTGTAGATTTGATAGCTTTTGGATGTCACACAATTGAGGCTTTTACATGTGACGATGCATAAAATACTTTAAAAGCACATTTCATTATTGGGAAGATTTTTGTTAAAATTATTATTGTGGTGACGGGGAACTCTTTAAAACTGCATAGTGGTAAGAGCATACTGTAATTCTAATTCTGTTCACTGTAAACTGCTGTTTCCCCCTTTAAAGTGTATTTCCACTTTTGCAGCCAAATTGGGAGAACACCTAATTTACATTCGTTGCCTGTTCCCATTCACACAGCATAACTAAAAATATGAATATATAAAAATGACAGCTTCCCTTTTTTTCAGTGACATTTCTGAAAACTGCAGGACTAAAACATCCTGCTTAGCTCTGACTGTCTGGGGGGGTTGGGGGAGTTTTGTTTCAAGTAATGAACCCTGTCTGTACTGTGCTGGAAGATTTCATTATCACGCGTTAACTAGATGAGCAATGCTGTCTGTCCTAACAAAGGGCCAAAGACCTGAACACATTGGTGGGAATTTATCAAAACTGGAGCCAACAAAATCTGGAGCCGATTTGCACAGCAACCAATCAGCTTCTCTCTCTCATTTTCAAATCTTACCTGAGCAAACTGAAGAGAGAAGCTGATTGGTTGCCATAGGCAACTGCTCCAGATTCTATCTGCTCCAGTTTTGATAAAAAGCCCCAAGGTTTGTTAATGAACTTTTTAAAGAACCTGTCCCTCAGTCAGTCCCGTATCAGCTCACCGCCATCTATTCTAACCACTAGAAGCTGTCTGTAGCGTTCTATGTATAATCCTGCTCCAATGAAATAGAAAAATAGTAAATTACTTTTTGTTATTTTTTTTTGAGGTATGTTGTGTGGATGGAAGCACATACCAAACATACAGGTGAAACTCGAATAATTAGAATATCGTGCAAAGTTCATTTATTTCACTAATGCAACTTAAAAGGTGAAACTAATATATGAGATAGACTCATTACATGCAAAGCAAGATAATTCAAGCCGTGATTTGTCATCATTGTGATGATTATGGCTTACAGCTCATGAAAACCCCAAGAACCCCAAATCCACAACCTCAGAAAAGTAGATTATTACATGCAATCAATAAAACAGGGATTGTACATAGAACAATATCGGACCTCTGAAAAGTACAAGCATGCATATGTACTCAGTACTTGGTTTGGGCCCCTTTGCAGCACTTAACTGCAATTACTTTTGCACAATATTCTAATTATTCGAGTTTCACCTGTATAGAAGGAGTTTCTCAAATTTGGCTGCAAAAATGGAAATACCCTTTAAGATAAAATGTCATTATACTGTATATATGCGTACATGTCTATTTTGATATCTGTTAAATTTTAAATGAAAGAAAATCCAGTTTATAAAAACTGCATAGTGGCTCCTGGGTCAGACTTCCCAGCTCCCGAAATCTACTTGAATTTGCCTCCCCAAGATCACACATTCTATTCACCTATAGCTCCAGATACCATTTTTTTTTTTTTACATCTCCCCATTTCTGCTCCAGAACCCCTCTACACTGGGCTGCAGCAGCAGGAAAAGGAGATTGCGTACAGACTCTATTGAAGTTGGGCGTGGATATTAACCCCAGGGATATAAATGAAAACACCCCTCTGACCTATGCCATGTACTGCGGGCACGCTGCGTGCATCAAACTGCTTTCTCAGGAGAACAGGTAAGAGTGCAAATCAATCAGTAAAGTATCTTCCATTTCGTGTATAATCCCTGATACTACACAGAGAGCCTGGCGCTTCTTTCATATTTCCTCTGTGGTGCGATCCTGAGCAGGATGGGAGCCAATAAAGTAATGCTGCAGCCTGAAAACAAAACACTTTATTAAAGTAGATCTAAACCCTAACTGGATAACATATGCAGTACGCAGTTTGCTAAAGCTGGCCATATAGTGGTGGAATTTTTAGTTTAAAAAAAACAAATTGTTTTTGAAACATTAGTTGGATTTTCTAATAGTTAAAGTGACATTAAGGGCAAAAGTCCCCC
>NW_017306859.1:361616-371855 GCF_000935625.1 Nanorana parkeri | reverse complement strand
CCTTAAATCATGCCACTTAATCTGATCATCTTCTTTTTTCCTGTAGTTTTTAGCTGTCTCTCCAGCGCTGGTGCAGGTCTACGATCCAGCGCTGACTCCTCTGTCCTCCTCTTCTCTCATGTTCCATGTTGTTGCACGCTGCTCCATTGACTTACCTTTTATCTCTCCTTCCCCCCCCCCAGCCGAACATCTGAACTGCGCATGTGTCCGCCCAAGGAATTTTCAGATGTTCGGACAGGAGCGCAGGGTGGAGACATATAGTATTTGAGGTTGAATAAAGACATTAGTCCATCAAGTCCAACCTATTAGGTTAGGTAAGTATTAAAGGAGAACTATGGGGTAAGTGTTTTTCCCCATAGTTCTCCTATGGGTCACGGGAGGACACAAACTAGCATCCTCCCGTGACCCAAAGCTCAGTATACCGCGAGCTAGAGCTCGCGGTATACTGAGACTGCCGCAGCCGGGACGGATCCTGACATTACTGTTGAGATCCACCCAGCTGCGTGAATGACAATTTTCAACAACATTCTACTAAGTCTCTGATGGCATTATCCAATGTTCTGACAAGAACATTACCACTGTTTGGACAGCTTAAAGAAGAACTCTAGGTTTTCCTCTTGCAGTGGGGTTACCCACACACTGAAAGGATTAACTGCT
This sequence comes from Nanorana parkeri, assembly GCF_000935625.1. Classification (NCBI taxonomy): domain Eukaryota; kingdom Metazoa; phylum Chordata; class Amphibia; order Anura; family Dicroglossidae; genus Nanorana; species Nanorana parkeri. The sequence goes on along the minus strand of NW_017306859.1, from coordinate 371,198 downwards.
AGTTTTTCTCTAGGGGCTTCAAATAAAAAAGAAATACTCACCTGATCCTCGGTCCTACAAGATAGCTCACTTTTGTTACCCTCCGCTCCAGCTGTGATATGCCCCTTGGCGTCCCTCAGCGTTCCCACTTCTAATACAGGTGAATGTACTGTATTAGATGTAATGACGTCAATGGGGCTCGGACCACCGCAACCCAGCGGAAAAGAGGCTGCGGGGACCAGTCTAGCAGCCAGGGGGAAGGAGGATCGGGCAAGAAAAATGAGCAGTTAACACTTGCAGTGTGGGGGGAAGCCCCACTGCAAGGGTTAATGTTTCAAAAACCTGGAGGTTTTCCCCTAAAGCACGGTGTATTTCAGCCACTTTCTGTCTACATATACTCACTACAGTGTCGGATGCAAAACCATTGCTCCAGACCAGCTTCCTTATAGTGACAACAATAGACCATGCCTGAGCAATGTGTGTCAGCAGAGCCATTTGTAGTCACAGGCACATGTGACAGACTGACAAAGCGTGACTGGAAGACAGTTATCAGGTGCCTGAAAAAGGCCCCTCTTGGGAGTATTGCCAGGTATTTTTTATGCGGCTGCTGGTTATTAAAAAGACTGAAAATATTATTTGAAATTGCATTAACATTGTAAACAGTATATGACATTTTTTTGATCGGGTTTTAGCTCTACCTGTTCACATTGAAGCCTTCATGGTTTACTCGGCATGTTGTCCTGATTTCTGCCAGGCATCACTGAAATGGCCCCTGAGATGGGTTTAAATGCCGGAATTGAGCTGGACATCTGCTGGGTTGTGAGATGGAGTGTTGGAATAGGTCCACTTTATGGGAAATTCAAGACGTGTTTGTGAATGTAAGGATGTGTTCCCTATGCCCTGCATTATGCTTTGTATTTTTGCTGTTTTGCAAGGGCTCAGGAGTTCACTGTGTTAAATTATCTGCCCCTCTGTTGAATAGGTTTCAGAATGCTGAATGCTGGTTACTCCACCTGGTGAGTTTGGGATTGAGGGGTTGAAATGAGTCCTAACAAAGGGATGAGCCATGTTCTGGAAGTAATCTTACCTGGTTAAAGGAGAACTATGAGGTGAGTGCTTTCCACTCACCTCATAGTTCTAGCCGACCTGTGACAATGAGACTGTCACAGGTCGGCTCAGTAGATCGGGAGGTGAGCGAACACATACCGGCGTTCGCTCACCTCTCGATCCTGTCACGGCTCTCTGCCATGTCAGGGGACGGGCTGGAATCCCCGCTCCGATCCGCCAGCGCTGACTGGCGGAACGGACGGGGGAGGGTACAGCTGGCTCTGCCTTTAGAAAAGCTGAGTCAGCTGTCAGTCACGCAGCTGGGCGGATCCTGGCACAATTGTCGGGATCCGCTTCAGCTGATGCGTCTCAGTATTCCGCGAGCAGCAGCTCGCTGTATACTGCAGCGTCTCAGTATACCGCGAGCTACAGCTCGCAGTATACTGAGCCTATGGTGACGGGAGGACGCTAGTTTGTGTCCTCCCGTTACCCTAAGGAGAACTATGGGGAAAAGACTTAACCCCATAGTTCTCCTTTAACAATTTGTGTGTCTCGTAGGAGGCCTCTGGGCTAGAGTCTGGTCCTGGAGGGTTTGGTTCTCTTGTATGGCTGTGTGTCTGAAGAACATGCTCGGTGTCTGGAGAAGCAGGTTGTGCTGCATGTCTGGAAAAGCAGGCTGTGTGTCTGAAGAAGCAGGCCACATCCTTGGAGAAACCTGGTCCGATGTGTCAGATCCCCAGGGGTTTCTGGCAAGATCCAAATCTTGCCATACTTTGGCCCTTACTAAAACACATTGTGTGGCCATACCTAGGTCACCCTCCCCTAGATGAGGAATCAGAAAGTGGTACTAATAAAGAAAAAAACGGTTTTTACTTTTCCTAACATAAAAAAAATTGACATTGTGTAAGAGGGAGGGAGGAAGAAGCAGATGAGAGGAAGTTTAACAGAATCCTAAATGTATCTTTTTCCTGTTGGTGATACTGTCAATTGCAAAAATGCTTTTATTTTTATGCAATCCATAGACAAAGCGGAACAAACGAAAAGAAAAAACACTTTTTTCTTTATTTGTTATTGCTTTCCTAATTTGTTATTTATTTATATGTGTTCTCAAATGTGTTATTTTAGATAAAAAGTATAAAATAAATAATGGGATTTTTACTGGTCAGGTTACTTTAACTGACACCATATGCATATTACTCTGCATCTCTCTATCCCGCATTTGAAAAGTGTTTATAGACACTGTGCTAGAAGGTCCTCTTTTTGACAGCACAACTGTAATAGCTGCTGTATTTGCACAGCAACTCTTGGCTGTCATTCTGACAACCAGGAATTGCTGTCAAATCTGGCAGGGGGACACAGCAGGGAAGGCCAGGGCTTGCTACACATGACCTATGTACAGTAGTTTGATAAGTTTTGCAGGCATGTCCACTGGTTGCAGCTTAGCTAAACCCAAATACTTTAGCCAAACATGTTGGTTGCACATGTTCCTGTAATGACAAACAGTTCAATCTTTTAGTAATGTTTTCCTACTATAAATTAAATCATACATGGTGATCCTACCAGCAAGTTGTATGCAGATGCAGCTTTTTTTTGATTAGTCGATTACCAAGCACTCCCAAGTTGGATTATAAGCATCTGTGCCAAAATTAAGTTCAGTTGCCGTTGGATTGAGCACTTGTCCACAGGATGTCCATAAAAAGTCTACACTACAGGATGTGACCAGTGCAGGGAGTAAACATAAAAACACAAAGGGAAAAGTGATTTTTTTTTATGGGTGGGGAACATTTTATTTAAAAGAAGTATATACATCCTGCTTTACTTGCAGTGCTCTACAAAACTATTATTTTTGAGAGTTTAGTTCTAATTTAAAGCTCAACTCCTATCCAAACCTGCTTTTTTAGTTTTGAATAGAGTGGGAAAAGGTTAGAACACCTATCAGATTTTAAATGCTGTCTGTGTCCTCATTGAGGAGCTTTGCCCTCATTTCCTATTCTGTTTGACTCCCGTCACAGAGAGGACCTGAGAAAAGATCTTCCCAATGGGGACACAGACTGCAATGAAATCTTGATGGTAATTGGAGAGATTCCTTCCCTCCTCAATTAAATATGTTTAAAGGAGTTGTAAAGTCACCTCAAATACTATCCTGTTATAACATCGGCATTTAATAGGAATACACACTAGAGTTTTTGATAATGCAATCAAAGCTTATTTGATATCATCTCTCTTATGTAGTGAGTGCTGCCTTCCGTCTGCCAATCACGTTCAACAACTTCCTGGATTCCCAGTGTGCTTTGTGTTTTTTTTTCCCTGCTGCTTGATATGACGCAATCTCAATTTCAAGACTACAGAGCCTATAAATAAAACATTGCTTCCAGCAAGCAATGATAATGTTACATTGTTCAGACGTAGTGTTGTAGTTTGGGAGGCGGGCTTTGTGAGAGTTGTCACACAAGGAAGGGCTTTGTGAGAGTTGTCACACAAGGAAGTATTCACAGGGCTGAGTGAAATTGTGTCAGTGCATTGAGGAAATATAACCTATGGGCATCTTCAATAGGTACGTTTTCAAACATCTAGATGGATATGATTTTTTAGGAGTTGTATGGAACTTACAGAAATTCAATATAGAAACACATTTTTATTTTTTGACTATAGTTAATTGTTGCCAAAGAACTTATTAGGAAGATTTTCTTTCACCTGTTCTGTCTGACGGGCTTCAAATAGATAAAAAAAATGCATAGAAATCTTCCTTGAGGAGGATATACACAGCAAAAAATAACTGACAATTCTACAGGGTGACAACTAATATAAGCAGGACGTGGTACCTCTAGGTGGCTTGTATGTCATTATAGGACGTACTGTAGGAGCCAGTGGGAATATTCACAGTACATGTGGATGATTGGGGACGAGGGAAGAGGTATTTTACACACCTGGAATTTTTACAGCAGCAATAGAAGAGCAACAGTTGTGGTTTTAACACAAGGGCCACCGGAAAGGTAAGTATAGTACACTTAATAGTCTGTGCTTACTTTAGTTGTGGAACCTGGAACAGCTATGAGTTGGAGTATAGTCAGAAATCCTGGCAGGACAGTGGCTCAAAACGTACTGAACATGCTTGGTCAGCACGACAGCCAGGCAATTAGCAATTTCTGAAGGAGAAAGGATAGTAATGAGAGCCTCTATATTTTCTCAGTACAGGTCTCCTTTAAAGATGTTAGCGACTGCTATTGAATGTTCATAACAATTAATTTTGTTCCTTTATTGGCAGTAGACCAGACCCGTTCCAGCCATTGAACTCCCCAGGCAGTAAAGCCATGAGGAAAGAAGGGCGTCTCACTGTGCTGAATCAGATATTCTCATGCAAGAAGAAGAAGGTGGAGCAAAACGCACACCAGAAGGACAAACTCAGGTATAACAGAGAAGAGACCTCAGAGGTTGATGACATAATCACCACATTTGACTGTATATTGGACACAAACTGCAAAGACCCTTCCGATGAAAGGGTGACCTCAGTCAACTGCAAAAAAAGGACTATGGAGTCACAGAAGTACCTGTTACCGGAAAACAAGCAAAATAGCAAAGGTCTTCCACCCATAAGAACGCAGAGTCTCCCTCCAATAACTCTTGGAAACACTTTTTTGACCACATCACAAACGACACAGGATGTCCCACAGAGCAATGCCTTTTATTTTGCACACCGGTCTCAGAAAAGCAAGAGTGAGCATGACTTGTTTGACCACAGAATTAGTTGCCAGGCTTTGCAAGACAATCCATGGAATATAGCTGCTAACCAAATCCTGCCCCATAAATCCTGGAATTCACCAGATCCTAACAAGTTCAAGGGTCATGCTTTGCTCAAAAAGCCAAACCACATGAACAGTCTACGTCCTCCTCATCTTCCTCATATGGAAAATATGCATTCAGGTAAGGTACACCTTGAATGTACAATATAAAACCACAGTCACCCTAACTTCAGCCTAACTGACATGAAATTATCTCAGCTTGGCCAGTTTATGGTAGAGAACATAATCCAAAGCACCTGCTGTGATTCAATCACAGGGGTTGGAAAAATGTATACAGTTTCCTTTTTATATACAGTGATGAAGACCAGCACGCTACAGAGATATTGCTCGCTTACTTAGTGTGATTTATCCAGTAGATCAGTATTCTTCAGCTCCACTCCCATATGCTCAACAGTGTATGTGTGTAGCTTTCCTTACATGTGCATTATATTTCCCTTTAAACGACAAGTGATATTTCAGTTCTCTTATCCTTTCTGGGGCTCCCCGCTAGTACCTTTTGTTATAGAACATACTTACCAGTAACATTATTCCACCTGTGCATGCGTGCTGTAGTGTAGACCCCCTACACTTCAATAGAAAGCGCGTCTCTCAGGCTGTGGATGGGCATTACACTGAGTGAAAAATCACAACGGAGTAGGTAGACATCTATTACAAAGGTGCAGGAAGCCTGAAAAGAATGAGAGAATGAAAACTACATTTATCCTTTAACTTGTAACTGACTTATATTGCAAAATCCCCTGCCAGTGTTAATCTCACCTGTCCCCAATCTGGCAAGATGTGTGGCCCTCTTTGGTGCCTTTCAGAATTTTCTGCGCCGAACCTGTACATACACACCAAACGGAGTACAAACTATCCATACTGGAACAGGTTCCATTGTGTAGCGGTATATTTCCTTAGTAATGGATATTACTTAATAAGTATGATTCAGGTTGTGATGATGTTACAGACAATGCAGTGCCATACAGTGTGCATGTAAAGGACAGAGGCAAATTTATTCATACTGTTGGGGGCATTTCTGCAGCAGAGACACTTTAAGGAGGCACAGCACAATTATTATGCCTTATGACACCTATGGACAGTCTATGGACATAATTCTGCTGGTACAGCTGGGCTGAGGACTTATTTACACCATATTTTGCAGGGCAGACAAAATGCGCGTACATGACAAAATACATTGTACACCAGTATGTGGGGACAGACCTGCATACTCACATTTGGGTGTGATAACTTGAGGTTTGCCATTCTGGTCAATTGAAATGGAGTCTTTCACATAATGCATTTAAATGCACGTTGGCATACGTTGCACATGTGAAACATGTGATATGAAACTACCCTGATTGTGTGCAAAATCTTTTCAGCTCAGACTGGAAAGCAGCATTCTCTGTGTATGTTGTCTATCCTATAAACCCCTCATGTTCTTTATGTACTGTATATATCTCCATCTTTTATTACCATTTGTCATTTGCATTCTCTTTTTCTCCGTTACTTGCTCTCTCTTTTGTTCCTTTATCTCTTTCTCATTGTCTTGCTTTCTAGCAGTCTCCCTTCTCTCTTATAATCTCCCTCTCTATTTCTCATTGTCTTTGTTCTCTTAGTATTCCTTATCACTCTTTCTGTCTCTCTCCCTCCCTCCCTTCCTCTCTTCCTACCGTCTCTCTCCCTCCCTTCCTCTCTTCCTTTTCTGCACTGTCTATCTCCCTTATTTTTTTATCCATCTCCATCTCTCCCTCTCTCTCTCTCCCTCCCTCTTTTTGTGAATAACCCTGTGAGTGTTTTAAGTTTGTCCAAAATTTCGGCGCAAATCAGATTTTCATAATGTTTCATCATTTAGGTGAAATTCATTGGAGTAGAATGAGAAGGCAAAATTAAAGTGACTCTAAACTCAGGACTTAAACCTTAAAAACACAATCAAATACCTTAACTGTTAACAGAAATGTATCTTATTTGTGTATCACTCGGCTGTAGATCTTCAAATCATCTCTGAATTGGTGCTGACACTGTCCTTCCTTCTGGAGGGTGGCTACTTTTGTTCCCTATGGTCCCTGCGTGTTGTAAAGTAGTCACCGCTCTGAGCTCGCTCTTGTGACTACAATCTCAATACAAATTAGTAAACTAAACATGACATCGTAGTCCATCGTGGGAGCAAGCTTGGAGCGGTTGCAACTTTACGACAAACACAGGGACCATGGGAAACAAAAGTAGCCACCATCCAGAAGGAAGGACAGTGTCAGCACCAATTCAGAGATGATTTGAGGATCTACAGACGAGTGATACACAAATAAGAGACATTTTTGTTAATAGTTATGGTACTTGAATGCATTTTTAAGATTTCATTCCTGAGTTTAGTTTCATTTGAAGGCATTTCTTTCATGGATGCAATGAGCTTTAAAACAGAGCAACAAGCTAGTTTGTCTACACATAACTTCAACAACCCAGTGTGAAAAGAAGGCAAAAATGTAATACCCATGATGCACAGCAAAATACTGTAAACTAGTCACAGCTGATGTAGTAAAAACAGTGTAGTCCATATTTGACATATCGAGGATGATGATGATATAAGAGATGTACTGCGGCAGTAAGATGTGTTCAACGCTATGTGCAACCAGAAGCCAACAAACCGTTTCCTGCATTACTTTGAAATGAGGGTTGTGATGATGACACAACCCTTTGTAGGGACACTGCCCTATGTAGTCCCCCTAGTCTAAATGTAGTGCTATCAGAATGTAGCCAGCCTGAGCTCTAATTGTCATAGTTCTGTTTTCGTTAGGTTTTCCCTAAGCTCAGTTTTATAGTTTGGTTCTCCCTGTTGTTGGGGCATGGCCTTGGCAAAAGTGTGAGAAGTTACAATAATTCTATGAATATTTATGTCCCCCTGGGCAACCATTAGGAGGTTTATTGCTAGTGGTGCATGCTGGGCAAGGGTATAAATATTTGTGGTGACCTTCTGGAAGCTCTCTTTCCTTCTGGGCATCTGCCAGGAGAGGAGGTTTTGTTCGAGGTCCATGCCTTCCAGGGCCACTGCCTGGAGAAGGTCTATTGCCAGAAGAGAGGCCTGAGTTTGGGGCCTGGAAGACTTTATAGTGGATGCCAGGAGAGGTAAAGCAGGAAGGTGGCTGTTTGGTTTGGAGCACAAGAGGTTAAGCTGCTGCAGAATGTCCTGGTAGCTCAGTAGAAGCTGCTGCCAGAGGCAACTGCAAATAGTTCTGGTGGCTCATCCAGAGGGTATCTGTGTTGCCTAAAAGTTGATATACAGTCTAACAAGTATAGTGTGCCAGTTCCAAATTAAAGACCATTTTTCTGTATTGACTGTACACAGAGTCTACGTTTTTTGGTAGTTTTCAGGTATCCTGTGCCCTAAGATATCGGAAAGATTCAGCACTTCCAAAGGATCTATTGGCATCATGAGTATCACTCTCTGACAGACACAGTGATGTACCTCTATGATTGTGGTTACAAAAAAATTACCAAAAACCTCTGGATTAAATTAGGTCTAATTGCACTTAAACATTAACATTTCCCACGCTCACAAACACACCGTCATCCACTTTCAGGATATTGGGACTGGTGGCTTCTTGGATTAACACTAAAGATAATGCTGCCTAGGCTATATATCCACTCTCACCAAAAACATAGACCGCTCCACAGAGGTTTCTCATGTATGACGAAAAAAGTTCCCAATAGTGCAGGTACCCTTAAAACTTTAGTAAACATTTCACAAAACAACCTAAATCACCCTAAACCTTATTAAACTGGGCAAATCACAGTGCCTTTGGAAAGCTTTCAGCCCCTGTTGCCATGGTGCCCTGTGCTTGCCATGGCAACAGGGGCGAGGGGGTGCAGCCAAACCGGCCTTGGCTGCACCCCCTCTCAACTGCGCCTGAGGCAAGTGCCTCACTCGCCCCATGGTAGCTACAGCCCTGCCTGCGCGTTTCATCAAACTTACTATAGCTAACCTAAAGCAATGTGAATCATCAAATTAGACTAAATTGTGCCCTAATCCCTCTCTCCCTCAATTGTTGTTCCTATAATAAACACTGTTGAACCTTCCTAAAGTAACTGGCACCCAATCTCTTACACCCCACAGAGTCAAGAATTCTACCCTGAGGTGAAATGCTAGCCCACTGAGTCTTCTCATCTACCTTTAGGGGGTAAGGGGGTGCTACACCGTAGTGACTGGCTGTGGCACAGGGCATGAAAGCACAGATGAGGATGTAGGGAATACTAGACAGCACAGAGAGCCCTCTGAATGTCATTACATGAAACGGCTCTAAAACCAGCAAATGTCGAGAGTTCTCGTCAAACCAGATAAATCAATTCTTAACTCTACTGAGGTTATTTTTGATAGAGTGGTTTAGTAAGTGGGGTACCACATCCAAAATGCAGAGTATATAGGGAATAAGAGAAAACATGGCAGTGGACTTTTCAGGTACCCAGTTCAAAAAAACTGTATTCATTTAATTTTAATAAGAATGTTCTGAGCTGAATACCTAAAAAGTCTGCTGCTGTGTTCTTTCTTTTTCCCCTATAAACTCTTATCTCTAATTTTATATCTCATGTATTCTTGTCTGTAGTATTGTGAAAGGACATTAGACTTATATTTAGTAAAGATGAGTGAAACTGAGAGTTGTCGTTTCCCTTACATTTCAGAGAAAATCAGAATTCGGCAAAACGTCTCTATTTTGGTAAAATTGTAGTAAATCGAAAAATTATTAGGCATAATTAAGCTGAATTTTTTTTAAAGAGTGAAATTGACTTT
>NW_017306859.1:302844-361526 GCF_000935625.1 Nanorana parkeri | reverse complement strand
TCTAAAAACCCCCCCCCCCCCCCCCCAAAAAAAAAATATTGCATACTCACCATATAAATAAAAAATACAATACAAACAATAATAAGAGGCTTGTAAAATGTTCAAGCCATTGTTTAAAAGTTAGGAAAACAAAGAGAGAGTGAGATTTTGTATTCATTTCGAAAGTCATATCCACAACTACATTCTGCCACTGGATTTTCCTACTATAGTATACCAGCAGAGTGCAGCATTGACCTGGTTTGTGTCTGCAGTATGAGGCAGTACACTGTTTATAAAGATATCACGAAGTGTTACCCTAAGGCCGATTAACATATCTGTGTTGAAAACACGATGCGCTGCCATTCATTTTGATTGCCTGTTGATCCTGCCAGAGAACTCCACCTTTTCAGCTTCCTTTTCAGTGATGGTGTGGAAACAATGCTGCACTGTTCCTGAATTCAGAGCAGAGTTGTGACTCTCATGAAGGCTGTCCTGATTACACTACAGTGGGATGAAAATATGTTACGGCAGGTGTGGCTTTCAGTGTTGTTACTTCTGATTTACAAGCCTGTACTTTGTCAGTCATCACCTGGCTCCACCTAGTCATACCCATTGCTTGTTGGAGTGACTGCAATGTTTAAAGGAGAACTATGGGGTTAAGGCTTTTCCCCATAGTTCTCCTTACGGTAACGGGAGGACACAAACTAGCGTCCTCCCATCACCCTAGGCTCAGTATACCGCAAGCTGTAGCTCGTGGTATACTGAGAAGCCACAGTATACCGCAAGCTGTTGCGAGACGCCGCAGCTGAAGCGGATCCCGACAATTATGTCTGGATCCGCCCAGCAGCTTGACTGACAGCTGGCTCTGCCTATCTAGAGGCAGAGCCAGCTGTACCCTCGCCCGTCCGTTCCGCCAGTCAGTGCTGGAGGATTGGAGGGAGGAGGGGGGGGAATCCCTGCAGGGAGCCGTGACTGACAGTCACGGCTCTCTGCGGGGACATGATCGAAAAGTAAGCGAGCGACAGTATGTGTTCGCTCACTTCCCGATCTATTGAGCCGACGTGTGACAGTTTCATTTAAGTATAAGCTCCCTTTTTGTAAAAAAAAGCAGAGTTCTACTTTAAGAAAAATAACTTTACATAGTGGGAATAACATCTGCTGTATCAACATCTGTACTGCAGCTCTATAGACTGCAGTGCAGGCAGCATGCTTAAGTAACCCAGACAATACACACTCAGCAATTCCCAGCAAAGAATAAAAATAAACTAAGTTTAGTTTGATTTTTTTTGCAAATTTTCAAGAAAAGGAACTGCAAACAGATGTTCATCTTTATACACATTTCAATACAAATTAGTACTGCAGAGAGCCGTGACAGGATCGAGAGGTGAGCGAACGCCGGTATGTGCAGGTCGGCTATAACGCAGGTCGGCTAGAACTATGAGGTGAGTGAAAAGCAAAGCACTCACCTCATAGTTCTCCTTTAAGTTGCTGAAACCCTTCCACTGTGAGCTGCAGTGTCTGGAAGGGGGAGCATGTGAGACACAAACTAAAGAGGATTTGATTCAGTCAAAGAAGGTAAGGGAAGTTTTTTTGTTTATTTAATGAGGCTTGTGCATCACATAGTAAGTTGATATGTTCCTTGTTAAACTCTCTTACAGGAGCCTTTAGTTGTACTTAAACCCTTTCGCTGCCACCAACATATAGTATATCATATGTTGCTGGCAGCGGGCCACTTTAAACAGACCCCCGACTCTTACACTGGAAGTGATTCTGGGGGCTGAGCTGCCACCAGATCGCTTCTAGGGGCCAGTGTAGATTTAAAAAGCCATGCCAGACATCACAACAAGGTTGGTGACCTGACCTCTTTCTACTGATGTTAAGCAATACAAATTGGTCACATCCCTGCTTCCAGCCTATGATTGGGGATCAGGTTTGGGTTTGTCACTACCGTTGGTTTGATGGAAATCCTGTGGGTTTGAGCTTCATGGTGCTGGCGAATTTATGTGTTGATTTTTTTGAACCATAATGCACTGCATGCTGTACACAGGAGTTACGGGAGGCTGATACCAATTCAAATTTGGGTAATTACACTTGTTGCATTTGTAGAATCCCCCTGACCCCCAAGGGCATGTGAGGGACACCAGAGGCAGGGAGGGCTAGCATTTCATCTCGGGGTCTGGTCCTTGGCAATAGTGGAACAATGTGAACAGATGGGTGCCAGTTACTTTTAGATGCAGAAACAAGGAGTTTATTAACTCTCACTCAAAACTCTAGGAAGAGAGGGTTAGGACACAGGACACCCATGGAATTGCAGGCTCCAGAATGGAGAAAAAAGTACTTACAACCTTCACAGATAGAGAACCTTAGGTGACTCAACATCCTGTGACAAGAGTTCCTGGCTGTAAGGTACTGGATATTGCAACGACTGGCTCCTTGGAGAAATTCCCACACTTCAGTCAAGGACCAAGATTCTACAAAGCTTCTCAGGCTCCTTATTCAGGCTGAGGCTCCACCATTGCATGTGCATCCCCAGGTGCAAGTCCAATAACCATCTTGCATGGTGACTCTGGTGAATGTTTGGCACACTGTACCTCTTGCGTAAAGCTGGATGGTCATAGGACCAATGCTGTCACTGACAACTGTTTAACATGTTGCGTGGATGAACAACAACATATTTAAAATGTTCTTTTCTTACCAGTTTCACATTACTCACTTGAGTGGTTATGTACAGTATATACCCCTTCATTACCAGGCCATTTTTTTAGTGCTGTGTAGTTTCACTGACAACTACTCTGCCATGCAGAGCAAAATAAGTGCATCACTGTACCCAAATGTACTGTACCCATCACTTTTTGTTAGACAGATAGATCTTTCTTTTGGTGTTTTCATTACTGCTGCTACTGCATTATCACTGTTTTCATTACTTTCTGTTAAAATACAAAAGTTATGACGAACACCCCCGAAATCTTAGATTAGCTGCACATTTACTATACATAGCACACATAACGGAAGTATATACAGTGTACTATGAATAACTAAGATAACAAAATGGATGTTTTCCATTCACCTGCTCTTGTTCGATATGATATTTTAAAAATTAATTAACATATTGAAATATTTTCAGGTCATAATTTATCTCACCTCTCTCAAGAAAAGCCAAGAACGAAAGAATTTCGACTTGCACGAAACAGCTTGGCTCCTCTACCGGATCACTGTGTGAAGAAAAGTAGGTATATATATTATACTATATTCATACTTCTATCAATGCAGATCTCATACGTAAGTGGAAGAACTGTTTTTTCAGCAGCACAGTTGAAGAGTATGTCAAGGCAAAATAAAAAAATAGTACATGCATGCCCGTATTCCCAACAGTTTCCCAAAACAGTTACATCCAAGGCATGCCTATGGTAATAACTGTCACGGCTGCCAGTGTGCTTATTTCAGACCTCATTTCAAGCCCTCAAATGGCTTTTGTCATAGCTGATCACATGTGCAGCACCATGGCAAATGCAATCCAAATAAGCAAAGCTAGTAGAATCTTGTCCTGCATCAAGAAGGGAATGTTTTGCAGGGATAGGTCTATAATTTTGCCACTTTACACATCAATGGTTCGGCCCCACCTGGAGTATGCGGTGCAGTTTTGGGCACCGGTCCACAGAAAGGATGTACTTGAACTGGAGAAAGTCCAGCGGAGGGCGACCAAACTCATAAAGGGGATGGAGGACCAGAGCTATGAGACACGGCTACTAAATTTAAACATGTTTACGTTGGAAGTAAGGAGATTAAGGGGGGACATGATTTTCATGTACAAAATGTTCCATAGTGATAGCAACATTAGCAACAAACTCTTTGAGATTAATTCCGTAACAAAGACTAGAGGACACCACCTAAAACTGGTATAAAAAAAATTTGAACACAAGGGTCGAAGGGGGTTCTTCTCAGTTCGCGCGGTTAGGGTCTGGAACTCACTGCCTCAAGCGGTAATTTCCGCAATTAATCTGGAATCATTCAACCTCAAAATACTATGTAACTATGTAAATAGAGGTTAGGTTGGCAACTTCCATGGTTGTAAAGTATAGGAGAGTGTAGTTCCGCTTTTAAGACCCAGTACAGAAAAATACCTTTTGATCTGCACTCGGCTCTTAGGTCCTTTTGTGGGCCAACAACACACAGCTTTTTTTGTGGACTGAGTGGTGTCAGCCCTGCCGAGCATCTTTTGCTTAACTACTCAACCACTCTCAGATCTCTACAATGTAAAAGCTAAATATTCTGTGGTCCAAGATGAGAACTAGGAAAGCTCTTTGAAATAACACACAAAGTTATGTGTTATTTCTGGACAGCTGGACAGCTGACAAGATCTACAATTTTTTTTTTTTTTTTGCACTAATCAAACAGATATAACAAAATGCTTCTAATGGTATTGTTAACAGATCCAAAGGGAGCAATTGCAAGAAGTTCATTGTTACGGTTACCATATGCTTTAAGATTAGCTGCAAAAATTAACTGCTTCACCTCTTTGCTGGAAACATTAAAATGGACAAATTTTAACTGCAATAATAATATATTCCTAAAAAAAGCTTTATACATTTTAGATTTGAACCCAATAAAAAAAAATATAACATGTAAAAACATAATTTGTTCCTTTTAAAATATACCTGTTGGCCTTTTTAAATGTATACTGCTGAGAGCCGTGCTTATAAGCTTAAGGTGCTATTTCCTTTATCAGCCTTCTCTGTGCACTCCTCTGATGTTAAGCAATACAAATTGGTCACATCCCTGCTCCCAGCCTATGATTGGGGATCAGGTTTGGGTTTGTCACTACTGTTGGTTTGATGGAAATCCTGTGGGTTTGAGATTCATGGTCCTGGCGAATTTATGTGTTGATTTTTTTGAACCATAATGCACTGCATGCGCTTTGCACTATGACCAGCACTATGACATAGAATGACCAATAAGGGGGCTTTTATTTAAGTATTTTCAAAATTGGCCTCAAAACCTCATGAAAAAGTTCCCCCTCACCGCTGTACAGCATTATTTTTTTGTTTGTTTGCATTGGTGCATGTCCCCTATGGCAGCGCCCAGTTTTTTACTATAGTGCTGTTAGCCCTAAAAATGGCCAGAATTTAACAACAAGACTTGTCTCTAATCAGCGTCGGGTTCACTGAATTTCAAATAAGATTTGCCAAACCCTTAGTGAATAGAAGCCGGGAAGATTTGCCCATCTCTACCTGTGATAGGACACTGGGGTGCCTGGTGTCACCATTGTGAGATGAGGGCAGCAGCTCCGTTCTTTACATGGGATGGGAAGGAAAATCAGTTACCACTAATGCAGAGCGTATTTACTGCCGAACACCTATGCTGAGTATATTTACTACAAAACACCAATACAGAGCATAGTTACCAATTTAAATGTATTTTTACCCCTGGACACCAATGCAAATGTATTCTTGCCATTGTATTAAAGTTTTGTGCTGAAAAAATCAAGCATATTTCACATTAGAATTGTATAATTTATTTAATTTATTCTTCTGTTTTTTTTGATACCTGCAGCTGACTGATCACACTAACGTACCATGAGCTGTAGTTCTCAACATTATTTCAAGGGTCCCTCTAGAAGTGCCTTCTGCATTCCTCACGGGTTCCTGGGTTCCTTGAGATTTTCACACAGCTTCTGATGTGAAGAGGGAACTCTGAGGGAACTCTGATGTATAAGGGGAGGACTCTGATATGAAAGGAGGGGACTTGTGAGGGGGGGCTCCTAATGTAAAAGGGGGACTCTCTTGTTAAACGCAGGATTCTGATGTGAAAGGATGAGGCTCTGATGTAAAGGGGGGTTCCTTATTTCAAGGAGGGATTCCAATTTGGGTGTTTTTGCTTGGGGTCCCCCCTTAAAATCCATACCAAATCCTATCTGGGATTTTTTTTACATTTTAGACTGGGGTGCCTAAAGATTTTGCATACTTTTTAAGGGTGCCGTGACTGAAAAAAGGTTGAGAAACATCGCTCTAATGTAAAATTCCTTATAGATAGACCATGTGGTGCCATCAGGGCCATAGGAAGGCCGGGGCGAGTAAGGCACTGGCCTCGGGCGCAGCTGTGAGGGGACACAGCCAGGGCCAGCCTGGCAGCACCCCCTTGCCCCTGTTGCCATGGCGTGCACAGGGCACCATGGCAACAGCCGGCGGCTCTCTCTCCTCACCACTGACAGCGATCCCTCCTCCTCCGCCCCCCCTTCATCCGCCAGCTTCAGCACTTAATTTCAGCTCTGATCCCCACTGCCTCTGCCCATATAGGCGGGGGAGAGCAGCGGGGATCCAAAGAGAAGCTGCGGGCTGTGCGCTTCTCTGCCGAGCAACTCAGGATGGAGAGCGGAGGATCGGTAATATCTGTGATAGTTACTGGTCCTCTGTGTGCAGAACAAACATTGAAGTGATCAGGCGATCACTCCGGTGTTTGTAAACAACTTTACATCACTTCCTGTTCATTCATGACTTTCTGAATGGGTAGTAGCACTCAGTACAGAGCCTCCTGTCCATTCATAACTGGACGATAGTAAATATTTTACAATCACCAGTTTCTGAATGAATGGGAAGCCTCTGTACTGAGTGCTTTCCATTCTTTTAGAAAAGAGGCTGCAGAAAAAGAGATTGTGGACTCTGTGTCCCCACAGAGGGAAATATCAGGGGTCTGCTTAGATGCCTCATATTTCCCCAAAGCCCCCCAACAGTAAAAATAATAATAAAAAATTAATAGAAAATAAAAAAAAATCCACATCCTGGAGACGGGGCACATGACATCACATGACACCACTCGCCTGTTGGGGGGTCACAATTTATTGTTCTTGACCAAGAGCAAAAGGAGCTAGCTACAGCTCTGATTGTTTTAATAATTCCAGCATGTTAGGGCAGCTCAAGTAGAACAGTATTTATTTTTCTTCTTCCTAAAACATTATCAGGAGAAAAGCCACAATGATCAACAGGTTATGTCGCACCCAGCATAAATGAATAAGTCTATCTTCTATAACAAGGGAGTTTTATATCTTTAGAAAGAGTCAAGCCAATAAACAGAATAGGCTGCTTGAAATGGCTTCCTGGAATGAAATGCATCTTATGTCTCCGGCAGCTTGTGACAGTTTCACACATTAGAAGGAAAGCTGGAATTCCCCTCTAAGGGTTGTACATTTTTCCAGGAATGGTATGTCATAGCCATTCGTGCCTGAGCTCTTCTGCAGAAGCTTCACTTCTATGCAATATCCAGATCACATTTCACAATTTCACTCTTCAGCATTGCTCCGAAACCCCAACTATTCCCTGAAATATCATAGGATGACCTCCTTCCATGATCACATGGCATTTCTATTGACAAAAGTTAGAGTTATAAATTTACAAATGTGCTGCATTTTGTTGTCTATGTAACAGAAGGACGCACACAATTATCCAGTGAAATATCACTGCTGCGTCCAAGATGGTGGCGATCATACATGCGTATGACGTGGCCCGACGCTGGTGTCATGGTACTTCATGCTCCCCGCCTCCAAAATGACAGCGCGCATGCGTAGAACGCGCCGCCATATGGCCGCCACACGTTCTGTTTTTTTAATGTACTCTTTCGGGTTTGGAGGATCGTTGCCTCCGAAACAGCATAATTATTAAATTATTTTTCGCTCCATAAGACGCACTTTTTCCCCCCAAAAAGAGGGGGAAAATGTGCCCGTGTCTTATGGAGCGAATCCCGACGCCCGAGACATGCAGTTTCGGGCACCGGGCGAGTCGTTTTTTTGTACATTTAGCTCTGCAGGAGCTAAATTAGGAGCTAATTAGTACAGTAGGAGCCACTGCTCGTTTAATACGAGTGATCTAATGAGATCACTCGTATTAAAACCGAGCAGCGGCGATCGAGATCGCCATAGAGCAGACGAAGAACGGACGCCACCTGTCTCAGTGGTCACTTCAGCTTCTGTCACAGAAGCTGTGACAGAAGCTACGGTCTGTCGAGTGCTCCATAAGGTGCACCGGACCTCCCTGCGTCCTATGGTCTGGTGCGTCTTATGGAACGCAAAAAAAGGTAGTTTTCATTCATTTCGTCCGAAATGAAGATGTATGCTGTGCACATGTCTATACAGTGGCAAGAAAAAGTATGTGAACCCTTGGAATTAACTGGTTTTCATCTAAGTCACAACAGTGGACAAACACAATGAAAACACACAAACAATTTGACATTTCCTGTGACTTTATTGAACACACCCATTAAATATTCACAGTGCTGGGGGAATAAGTAGGACTGCATTAAAAGTAGGACTACATTACCAAATGGGGCCATGTTGCCCAACGATGGGCAGACGGAAGGCAGCATTCACTACATGAAAGATTTTTTCATGTTAGCTTTGATTGCATTATAAAAAACAACTATAATATGTATTCCTATTACAATGCTGATGTTATAACAGGGTCGTACAGTTGCAAGAAAAAGTATGTGAATCCCTTGTTTTCTGCAGTAATTTCCCCTTAAATGTGATCTGATCCTCATCTAAGTCACAACAATAGACAAACACAATAAGGGGGATTTATCAAAACTGGAGCAGACAAAATCTGGAGCAGTTGCCTATGGCAACCAATCAGCTTCTCTCGATTTGTTCATCTGAGATTTGAAAATGAACGGTGGATGCTGATTGGTTACCATGCACAGACTTTGTAGACAAAGAACAATAGTGTTTGTCTATTGTGACTTAAATGAGGATCAGGTCACATTTTAGGGCAAATTACAGCAGAAAACGAGTTTATTCCAGGGGTTCACATACTTTTTCTTGCAACTGTACGATCCTGTTATAACATCAGCATTGTAATAGGAATATATACTATAGTTGGTTTTGATAATGCAATCAAAGCTTACTTGAAAAAATCTCTTTCATGTAGTGAATGCTGCCTTCCGTCTGCCCATCACATTCACTGCGCTGTGTCTCTGTAATGATTTATATATATATAAATGTTATAAATTGTATCATGTGTTTGTTCTGGATTTTTGCTTCATATTCTGTCTCTATCATTTAAAAAAAAAACCTATGATAAAAATGATAGACCTTTCATTTCTTTGTAAGTGGGCAAAACTTACAAAATCTGCAGGGATCAAATAATTATTTGCCACACTGTATCTAAAATCTGTACATATATAAAAAATTTAATATAAAGGACAATAGGGAGTCTTTCACAAGGTCTAAGCTGCACAGGAGGGATTCAGTTATCACCGTATTTTTTGCAAGTGGATTGAATTCTTGAAAATGCCAGTAAATGATCATACAGCAGATGCACCTCAGTAAGCATAGTACACCACTTTTTCTCAGCATTGTTTCACCTTCCCAGAAGAGATGCCACGCCATTATTAGACAGGTATACAAGGAAAACATGTTTTTACTAGTACGGGACTTTTTCTATCACGGATAAATAAAAAAATGTGCTGATGCAGTTTTCTGTGTCATCATACAAGAATTTGCATATTCCTTCTAAGGCCTATGCCAAATGATTTTGTAGCAGTTATGCATTTGCCCTCCCTAAGATTTTTGTTGCTATGAAAGTTATTGAAAAGTTGGTATACCTGAAATTCCATGTAGCTTAGTCGCTGATTGTCTTTTTGTAAGATTTGGAGCTAGCGACAGAATTGCCTGCTTCAGTTACTTCTTATGTTATCCAATGCAACTGATGATGACCATGGCATATCATGGATTTGTAGCCTCATATAGAAGTATTGTAATCAGCCACAGAAGCAACTATGTACCAGCTACGAATCATCAGGGAAAAGGAGCAGAGAGATTTGTAGCTGCAACAAATCACTGCCCTAAATTTGCCAGAATGATGATACTAATAAACACACTTAGAAGATGGAAGGCAGTGTATGAGATCAGGCAGGAGACAGGTTAGCAACAGTCAATGAACTCCCCTGACTTTTAAGTCAAATTCATAGGGGTTTTATTTAATAACCAATTCGCAGAACCATTCGCCCTATGAAGCTTTCTGAGGGTTTTCTCAGTGCGAATAAATGCAAAAGGAACGTTCTTATATTTATTTTATTTTTAAGGTTGAATGTATGTAATGTAATACTGCATTTTGACCACTAGATAGAGCTGGTGAGCATATGAAACAAATACTCATTTCCTATGCTCGTTAGCTCCATCTAGTGGCCAAAGTGCAGTACTACATAATACATATATTCAACCGAAAAATAATATACAGTATATCTAAGAAAGTCTGGTTTTGCATCTATTTGCCGAGAACTAACATTCAGAAAGATTCATAGGGCGATTGGCTCTGCAAATATGTATAAATAGACCTTCATGTGAGTAAAGCTAAATAAGAGGATGTTATACTGTACAGTTAAAATAATTTAAAAAAAATGAATGTATATTGTTACATGATGATACAGAAAATGACAATTGCACACCATATAATCTGTCGTACAAACGCTATGTACTAGTAAATACCTGCTTGCCCTGTACCCCTGTTACATAATACCTGTGTAATATTGTATAAGAAAACCTGCATGAATATGATCATTTAAGACATCATACTGACATTCTTACATAAGCACAGTCATTACATCAGTTTAATGCTACAAGTTTGTCTATGAAAACAAAGTTACTCTCACATTATCCCTTTGTCGATGCCATCTAGTACATGTAGCTGTTTGAATTCTTGGTACTGTGTGTTGCCAATTCTCGTTTAAAGCATGGCACAGCTGAGTAGTAGGGATGAGCTTGGGCTTGGTGTGAACCCAGTTTGTCAGAGTTTGCTCAAGTCCGCTCAGAACTGTGACCAATCCCCCCCTGCCGCCCAATCAGTTGTGGGCAGGGGCATTCCCCACCCTTTTGTGACAAGTAGCTGTGGGGAAACCCACCTGCCCCAAATGATTGGGCCGGGAGGAGGGTGTCGTTTTTTTGCCGGCTTGGGCTAAATCAGGCAAGTTGGGTTCACACCAAGCCCAAGCTCATCACGACTGAGTAGGTCTGCAGTAACAAATCCAAGAAAAAAGTCCACGATGCAATGTAAACTGTCACTGCTTTGCTCACTGGTATCTGGACTGTCAGATTGACATAGTCGGAGGGGCAAAGATATAGAAAGGCCGGTCCAAACTGGGTGACATTTAAAGGAGAACTATGGGGTTAAGGCTTTTCCCCATAGTTCTCCTTAGGGTAACGGGAGGAAACAAACTGGTATGTGTTTGCTCACCTCCCGATCTACTGAGCCGACCTGTGACAGTCTCATTGTCACAGGTCGGCTAGAACTATGAGGTCAGTGAAAAGCACTCACCTCATAGTTCTCCTTTAACCAATTAAAGCAGTGTGTGTCATGTTTTATTTTTTTCATAAAATACTGTTTTTTTTAATCCTTTTTTGCATCTCGGAGATGCTAATCTCTTCCAACCTTTCTCAGCCACATCCTATGTACATCATTGTTGTGAACAACCTTGCTGATAGTGATAATGGTGCACCATGCTTGGCCATGTGTCAACAATTAAAGAGAAGAGCGGCACCAAGGAACTTCGTAAATACATCTTCTCGTTAGTTCTATCCTCAGAGTATCATGAACAGATTTGTATGAGAACAGTGTCAATAAAAATAAAGCTCTATCTCCACACTATGTTTTGGATCTGTTGTTATCCATTTTCAAGCTGGAGCAATCAGGGGTTCACAGTGGTTCTGGCTTGTAAAAGAGTAATAACATACCCAAAAGTCACACACCAATGATATCAGACCACCTCCTACTTTACTGAGGAAGGACATGGCTCACTGCAGCTCCTCTCTAATGTTTTAGCCAATATCTCTGTGATGAAGCCCATGTTAGGCAAAACGTTAGAGAGGGGCGGTCCTAGAAGGGCTGCTGTGTGCAATGTCCAGGTTTAATAAAGTTGGATGCGATCTTATGTCATTGATGTGCAACTTTGTGCTTCCCTGCTGAGTTCATAAAGCCTGGTTGGGCTCTCTTTGGTTGGCACCCAAAGTTCCAGACGGAAAGGGAGATTTCTTAATACAGGTTTGGAGCAATGAATTCTTTATACATATCTAACAAACCCAAAAGAAGCATGGCGACGGAGCTCCTAATTGTGCTTCTGCACAATTACAGACTTCTGATGGAGACTACAGGTGGCCATGAAAACATACATTGTGCACTGTTGTCACCATCAGGTAATCCACCCTGGGAAATGCCATCCAGCCATCCCTCCAGTGCATTAAACAGGAACTTGCTGCAGAGAGTCTGCAGGAGATCAGCATCACTGAGATGCAACAAGGCTTTATAAAATGTGAACGTGTGTATTTTATTTTAGAGGGTCAACTGTTGGCTACACAGTGCTTTAGCAAACTAAATGTCATTCTGTTAGGGCTTACATCTTCTTTAAGCAGCAAATGAAAGGAAGCCAATTTGTAAACTCATAATCTTACCTCTTATCAATGGGAATGCCAGTTCTTACACTTGTGTATGTCATGGGATGTCACCCGATAAAATGATTACATTCACATACAAAAAAGCTGTTTAGTATCCCTTTAAAATGTTGCCCTGCTTATTTAATTAGGCCAGAGATAATAATGGCAGTTTGTCTCTTAGGAATGTCTCACGTGATGGTTGTTGAGCATATGGCACTAAGATGTCTTACGTGCCATATGACACATACCCCTTGACACATACAATGCATTAGGACATCTGTTTCGGATACGTTTCTATACATCACATGCCCATAGAAATCATAACTACATCACATGGGCTTTATTATGTTACATAATCTCTTCCATGAAATCACACTGGAATGGTAATTGGTATTTTGCTATGAGAATTGAAAGATAATAAGTAGTGTTTTTGCACTGCTAATATCACATTTTTATATATATTGTTATTATTTAGACAAATATTAAATATTGCATATTAATACGCATAATGCATAATTAAAATATTTCATAATTGTTCGAGTGTTAGAAGACACACAACCCTCCCTCTGTCCTATCAAGATGGGATAAATGTATATATAATTGCACATACTGTACATTAAAAACAGGTCAGAAATGTGAAAGGTAAAGGCACTCATTGACATCAGGCATCCATGCATCAGCCGGTCACATTTCGTATAGTAGTAGTTTTGTTTCTAAATTTCCTTTGTAACATTGTTTTATTACCTGTTGATCCTGCCAGAAGATTATTGCTTTTCCACTTTCTTTGAATGGAATGGATACCAACGCTGTTTTATTTGCAGTGAAATCGCAAAGCATTGTTGTCACCCTGTGGCTCAGGGTAGTCTTAAATGGGCATGTAGTTATAAATGGCATTTCAGTAAGAGACAAACAAATGAAAGCCCAACTCCAGCTAACACTTTATAATCAGTTACAGGTACAGCAACAGTTTTTTTCTTTTGCCAAAAAGGTTTAACCCATATGAATATAGCTGACCAGGAAGTGGAACAATAACAGATTCACTGGCAGGATCGCCAGGTATAAAACTGTTACAGGGAGGACGAGGCATCATATATTTATTTTTTTTGCTAATAGCTCCATTTTAATTATAGGTGGCGCATGTTGGGTTGAGTCAGCTTCAGGCTTCTTATATGTCTTGGATATTCCAACTTTCAGATTTTCTCGTTATAATTCCCTATTTTGTTCCTATTAAGCCATGAATTACGAGTGTTCCCACCCATTGTTGCATTTGTAGACCTAGGCAGTCAAACACAGAGATCTCCGTAAGAAATCGAGTCAGATGACTTAATTTTGCAGCAAAAAGTAAAATATCTGTTTTGGACAGATAAGCCCTCTTATACAGGTTTTCTCGACCAGGGTTCCACAGGGACCATAGGTACCACCGCCATTGCAGCAGATTTATATCCGCCCAAGAACTTTTTTCCCTGCAGCTACTGCTAAATTACTATGGCGCTATAAGCATAGAATCGGTTGGATTGATATCAGCCCAATGCTATGCCTTTAGTTCCGGGTTTCTGGGGATGTCACTCCAAGCGCCCCGTCACCCTGACATCCATTTGCTGCCCATTGTGCGTGTCTATTCTGTGCTTTTAGCTTGGGCAGCCTGTGTGGTTCCTGGTGCAGGCATAGTGGGAGCCCCTCTCCTGTACAGACCCTATAGAGGTGAGAAAGGTGCAGGAGTTGGGAAGGTGAGAGGGGTGAGGAGGGCTCCTGTCACAACTGAGGGGTCCTGAGCAAGAAATGGATGGTAAAGGCCTTCATGGGTACTCTATTAGGCAGTTTGCAGGTTGGCTGCAGCCCCATCCTCATCTGTATGACACAAGTAACTTTTTTTTTTTTCCCCGAGCACCAGTGCAAAGTTGAAGTTTTACCTTGAGAGCCTATGCAAAGTTAAAATGTTTCCCTGAGCACCATTGCAAAGTTAAAGTTTTCCCTAACCACCAGTCCAAAATGGAGTTTTGCAACGTGCACCAATGCAGAGTGACTTTTGCAATGCACCTAGGAAAACTTATGATTACAGCTGAGCACCAATACAATTCATTGTTTTTTGTGACTACCTCATTCAGATATTTAGGGGATCATTTACAAAGCTGCCGAAGGCAGACGAGTGAATAACCCAGCCGAAGTGAAGTGAGCCGAACAACGTTCGGCTATTCACTACGGCTCAGTCCGACTGATTTCAGCCGTACATTGGCTGCACATCGGTCAGCCGAAGCGCAGAAGGTCTTCGACTCAGCCAATCCAACATCAGGATTGGCTGAGCCGAAGCTCCGGCAGCTCACTCCCTTCCATGCGCCCCTATTCACATAGGCAGTGAGTGAAAAGCCCAATGCCGGCTATTCTGCTCAGTACCTCCGTGGTACCGAGCAGAATAGCAAAAGGTTAAAAAAAATATTTTATAAATTTAAATAAATAGTGAAATTAAAAAATAAAGAAAAAGAAAAACAAGTGGGCGGAGCTAGCAGTGACAGCTAGTTCCGCCCAACTTTTTCCTATTGGCTGGCACCTGCTAGAGTCAGGTCCCGGCTAATAAATAACAACTGGGCGGAGCCGGCCGTGCTGTTATTGTTTAATGACAGTTCAGCGTCCCCCAGGTCATTTGGGGACGCTGATCTGTCATTACAACTGGGCAGCTGTCATTTTGTGGGCGAAAGGCCGGCCTTCAGCACGCCGTTTACCCCGCTTCAGCTCAGTCGAGCCGAAGCTTATGCCTTCAGCTCGGCTGAGCCGCATGGCCACCTTTGGCTGCTGTACGGGCTATAGTGAGTAGCCCCTACAGCAGCCCTTCGGTTCGACTGAACCGAAGGGCTCCGGCTGACGAAGAGAGCTGAAGGATCAGCCGAAGCTACAGCTGGATCCTTCGGCTCCTACATGTATAACCTCCTTAGGATTCAATCTTGTTTTATGTTTTATTCGTTTTTATGTTTATTTCCTGCATATCTACAACTTCCTGATCACACTCATGTACTGCGGGCTATAGATGAGAACATTATTTTTGGGGCTCCCTGAAATTTTTTAATGTTTTTAACAGTTTCTTGAGGGTAAAAATGTTGAGAAATGTCTCTCTCTCTCTTTTTTTAGATTTATTTTTATTAAAATAAAAATACATTTAAAGAGCACTAAAATGTACCAGAGTGCTGAACTAAGTCAGGTAGTACTGGCCGGTTTTTTTTCCAGCGCAGCCTGAACGCAAGATGAGGCAATTTGCTTTGTCATGGGTGAGCACAGTTTATGCCACCGTATTGTGGTTGTGTTCCCATAAAAACGTAATAAAGTTCTAACAAAAACAAAAAAAAGAAACGGGCTCGATTGAATGAATCGGCACTGTCTGGGCATATGCAGTGTGCTTGGTGTGAACAACCCCTTAGGGTGGCTCCTTTCCCTTGCAGTGTCCTATGGAGCCACCCTTGTGTGTGCTAGCAAGTCACGTGTTTCTACAGGCACAGCAAATCAAACACACAGATGCAGCTTGTAGGTACCTCTTGCACTTAACAGGAAGTTCAGGGATGCGGAGCTAAGAGAGTTGAAGCTGTTTAGAAACATGGTGATTGTAAGTGCTTGGGCAAAAATATAAAGAAATGTATATCTGTTTGATCTGGATTCATTATTGAAAAAAAAGTTTGAGAGTTCAATACTAATTTAATTCCACCATCATGGACTGTAAGGTAG
Organism: Nanorana parkeri; assembly: GCF_000935625.1. NCBI lineage: Eukaryota > Metazoa > Chordata > Amphibia > Anura > Dicroglossidae > Nanorana > Nanorana parkeri. Next base: position 345,430 of record NW_017306859.1, on the reverse strand, counting down.
ATGTTGAATGCTGTCGAACATGATGGAAAGTGTACATCTTTGTGAAAAAGATTAGAATTTGTCTCATCGTGTTCTTTGATAATCAACTTCTGTCTTCTATGGTGATTGGAATAAGGTGACAAAGTTACTTATGGGAATATCAATCCTGGGATATGTATCGGACACTCGTAAGAACCAAGGAAGTCACTTGGATAAGTGGTGAAACGTCTTCAATCTTACAGAACAGGCCCAATGAACAATGAAATGTGATTATCTACTAATAGCTATACCGTGACCTGGATACATCAAAATGTCAAAAGCATGTTGCTTTTATGTGTTACATTTGTAAGAAAGCATTTTCAGAATGAGTCAGCTGCGAAATCCTGTGTCAAAGTATAGAAAAACATAAACCAGTGATGTGCAAAAGAGAGCTGCATGTGACCTAAAAAACACCAGGCTGGCATGTATGGTATAAACTGTCTTTTGCCATTAAGTCACTGGTGTATATATTCCATCATTTGCCAGATGCTACATAACACCATGTTATAGTAAACTGTTCATGTGCCATGGGGCTGAGATCTTCCTAGACCTATGCTGACATCCATGCTGATATCCAGAAATATAAACCATGTTCTGCTGCTGAATCACAATTCCTTTTCTTTTTTTCCCAGTCCAGCTGCCATCTGGGCAAGTCTGCCCAGGAGTCAAGAAGTCTATGTCTTTGCCGACCAACTCTCTACAGATGGGGAATAACTTATCTCCATTAATCATCTCAAAGACTCAGAGTCACTCACTCTATTCCTTCCTGCCGGTCCTAAGAAGAGAGCCCCTGAGGACAACCCGCGTCCTGCCCGCCATCCCCAGTCAAAGGGGCCAACATGCAACAGAAAGCCTTATGAGATCTCCAAACAAGTCTGACTAGTTCTGACTAGACTAGTTCCACAACTGTAGCCAAGATTCGCCCCCTCCACCTTGTGTATTTTATGTACATTACACTGTATGTAGGGTCTGTGAGACAGCCATCATGTGTGTCATTTGTACATTCTTCAAAAACGATTATAAACATGAACTAGGTTTTTGCTATTTTTTTAAAAATAAACAAAAAAAAATCATTTTTCTAAGTTGTTATTTTGTGATCTTCCATGCCAAAACAACATGAAACTTTACAATAAATAGTTTAATTTAATTCTATATTGATTTTTATAGAACTTTGTTTTATTTACTGTGGTTATTGTTATTTATCAGTTGGGTTGAAGAGAACCTGTCACCTGCCGGCATGGCTGATCTGATGCTGGATATTTTGCTCTTGTGAAATGCCCTGTTATCAATCTCCAGGGACACAGACTAATACTGGAACTGTGGGTGACGTGCCTGACTTGGAATAACTATTCCACAAGAGCAATATTGCCCACAGCACAGCAGAGGTGTCCCCGGGCTGGGTGTCACCCAATGGGACGCCATCACACACATGTGTGACGTCATTACACATGTCAACACACACGCGCGTAATCACGTCACGTGCACTTAACTGCCAGCGGCCATCTTTGTGATGGACACCAGCAAAGAGAGAAGGGAATGTTCATCCAGCAGGATAAGGTATGCCGGGTCCCCTCCTCTCTCATGCAGCTGTCAGGCTCTTGGCCCATGACCGAGTGCCCAACTTTTCAGAGGGTGTAACCCCCTCTGATGGTGTCATCGGTGCAGGACGCACCCCCCTTGTGACTTCACTGCAGCACAGCCAGGTAACCTGGCAGGTGGCATCTCTGTACCAGATCGCACCATAAGGTAACACGTCGGGTGAAAAAGCCTGATTTTTTTAGTCTTGATGTGCAGTGAAGTGAGGCAAAATACAAACTTGAGTGGGCCAGAGCTGAACCTGTGTTCAAATATATATATATATATATATATATCCGTCCTGGAACTGCTCAGCACCTCTGGCTGAGAGTCCTGGGTTACCCTTTTGCCACTCACTGCCACAATATATATATAATGTTAATTCCTCTTCAGCCGATTGGATTTTTAAAGTGAGCCCATTCCTCCACTTCAGATCACTTTACCCTTTATTAAATCTAGCTCAGCTTTACGCCACTTCATAGTTTAGTAAATCAGGCCCTATCTCAAAGACAGAGAGCCCTGTCTGCAAATAAACATGGGGTTTTTTAACTTTCCCTGGAAAAAAAAGAGGACTGAGAAAAGCCTACAGGATTTTGCCCCAAGCCAAATTCTTACGGTAAATTTTGTAGGGTTGTAAGTGCGGCAATCTGAAAACCATGATCTAAGCCACGGTTTTCTTCTAATAGAATTCCTGTGGTTGATATTGTTTTATGGCAGATAAAGTGCCTGGGTGTGAATGCCATTGCTCGCCCACAGCATGTGTTTGTTTCACTAATTCCAGACATTCGTAGGGAGAGGTAGTCTCTCATTATCGGAAAGTCATTCCCATGGGATACAATGTACTCAGCCTCCAGTTATATGATGCTTGTCAGGGTCAACCACTACTATCTAGTTACTATAGAGATCCTTCTGATTTATTAAAGGCAAAGTCCACCTTTTATAAAAAAACAATAATAAATGCTGACTTCATGAATGAAAAAAATGTGCATATATTATTTTTTTGCATAGGAGCCAGTAAAGCATTGCAATCACAATCAGTGGATCACGGGTGCAATGCTCTTCCTCCCGTCCATATCTATACTTACATACAGTAACATGGACAGAAGGAAGAATTAATGGACTATAAGTGCGCTGATGTCACCACACTTGTATTCTCCATTCACAGATCTGGTCAAAGGATCTGTGAATGGATGACGTGGCCAGAGCCACTCACAGTCATATCTGTAAAAAAAATGAAGGCAACTGGACTTGCAGTATTTTTCTTGACAAAGCTGGTCATCTGACCAGCTTTCTCAATTCAGAATGACTTGTACAAAAATTATCTGGGACAAAATATGGTGAATGTTGCTCCAATCAACATAATCTGTAAATCGTAACTAGCATAGGGTCAGAGACCTCATAGAGATAAAGTGCTAATTGCATTTGCATGATTGGAGCTAGCAGGTGTTATTAACCCGACCAGAGAGAGGTGTTAAAACAGCATTGACTTAAGCTGGCCATACACCTTTCACCGTCGCACGACTTTCGTTGTGCGATGGTTGTAAGGTAATTAAAATCTTGTACGATCTGCCCAGGACAGTCAGATCGTACTTGTGATCATCGCAAGCCCTCCCCGCTGAGTCGAGGGCTTCCGATGATTCCAATGCTGAGCGGGCAGTGTGGGCTTGCGCACACCGGCCCGTTCGGCACGTTTTTCGACAGGTTTTCAAGCGTCCTCGGAAAAGACAAAAGACGTGCGACCGTACAGTAGAAACGCTCGCACGCCTTCCATACACCTGCCGATTATCGTACGATTGTGGGATCACCCGGCAGGTGTATGGGCACCTTTACAGTCATGCCAAATTTATAAATCAACACCAGCCTGTGGGGAGGAGATTGCAATGTGACCACCTAAAAAAAACAAAAACACCAGACTGAGCGTCTGAACTATAAGCATTGTGCAATTAAAGTTATCTGCCGCTGATAAGACAGAACTCGCAGCTTTCTTTGTGGCTTTGTTCAGTCTATACATTTGTGTTTGTGCATTGCAAAATAGTCCATTTGATAAGAAACATCAACTGTTTCCCTGCCAAACGTTCATGGCAAATCTCCAGAAAACATATAATACAGTTTGGCTTCACCTGTCAACAATACATGAAAGTAAACTACAGTTAACATTGATAGGTCTGGAGATACATCCATAGTGCCTGCCTGCTCGGTACTTCTGAGCATTTCTCATCCATATCTTGCTGTAGTGCCCAATCCAGCCCACACTTATTGATCAGTATGGTTGGATCCCTGCATGTCCGATATATGCCATGAACTATGGCTGCCGGGGGTAACACTGACATCCACGCATCATGTCAGTAAAGCTGGTCATATATTTAACAGATAAAAAGGATGCAGCACTCCAAATATTATAATGCGGAATCTTAATTCACATCAAAAAGCCGTATCCAGGAAACATCAAGGCAAACTTCTATGACACGTTTCATGCAACTTAAACTATATAGAGACATGGCTGGCCATACATAAATAGAATTCTACCCTAAACAGTGCAGATGGATGGATTTTCCCTGCTCGGCTATTGTATTATGAAAGCATACCCAAATGGTGACTGCATCTGATTTGTTGCAGGCACAGTTTGGGCAATAATTTCCATCTGGATCCTTCAACAAAAGTTGATTGAGCAACCAACTTTTGTTGAGCCAGCAGAGCCACCCACTGCAAGAATTTCAGCTGAATCCTGTAAATCGGCCAAAATTCTAACAGTGTATGGCCAACTTAACACATCCTGTGTATAATATAAAGTTCCAGAATTCCGCCCTGCCTATGCAATCCAGCTGGGTCCTCATTGCTGCTGTCCCTGCACAGTTTATTTGCTGGTGCAAGAGTCAGCTATGGACTTAAAGAGACCCTGTCACAAGACGTCACTCTTTTATTGAAAACATTTGCAGCTGTAGGAAATAAAAAAACTGTAAAAATAAGATTTTGTAGATTGAATTGTTTGTTTGTTGCTCTTTAGATAGACTGACAGTGGGAGCACACAGGGGAGCTCTGCATTAATAGGGATCTGATAATCCTGGGTGTCTTTTGGCTTTGTCAGGGGTACCATCAAATGTTCCCGGGAAGGACAGGTGCTGCATGTGATTAGTAAGCAGCCCCTGTCCTTCTTTATGGGACTACACGGCCATACGCCACCCTACGCTCACCTCAAGTGTAGGTCCGTACGGGTGCGGGTGTCCCAGCTAGGACGCAGAGGGGATCCATCCTGTCAGCGTACGAGTACGGGCACCCGCACGGACGTACAGGTCGGGTGAGCGTAGGGCGGCGTACGGCAGCGTATTCCTATAGAGAAGGACAGGGGCTGCGTACTAATCACACGCAGCACCTGTCCTTCCCGGGAGCTGCCCGATACAGCCGTGCATGCAGCACAGAGCTGTACGTGCCGGCCTTTTCTAGTGTGAATGAGGCCTTACTATATTTCTATTCACACACTATTTGAAGGACTGGAGACTGGGGTTAAGAGGAGCAATATATAAACATTTTGGATAGAATATGTAAGGTATTTTTTTTTACTGTGGCCAGCTGAGGTTTCCCTTCACTTCCCACCTTGGAGAAGCAACAGGAAGTGAGAGAAAATCTCCCCAAAGTGAGGAGGATTCCCTTCAGACAGGTGTCATCAGAATGGGTGTCCCCATTGGAAGATTAATCCTCAGCTCTTGCTCTCATGACAAATCTATAATTTAGGATTTCCCCTTACTTCCTGTTTTAGTGACAAAGAGGCAAATCTCCCCAGCAGTAACACATTCCGCAATAAAAACCTGCCAGAGGGACTAACCTTCCTCACTTTAACCAAAACTAAAAATAAAAGGTTTTGCCCTTAGGCTAGATTCACACCTAGGCGATTTAGATGCTGAGCTGTTTTCGCGGTTGTCACGCGTTTTCAATCGCGTGACTGTTCATTGTAAACCGCGCGGTTATCGCGCATTTTTCAATGCATAGAGATGTCTGAGAGACCCAAACCGCGCAACAACCGCCCAAAAATAGCTCCTGCACCTTTTTGCGCAACAGGCGGTTTTGGTCGCGCGGCAAACCGCAAAGGTGTGAGCAGCCTCTATTGATATAATCCCCTCTTATTAACCCACACACATGAAATAATATACCCCCCTTATTAACCCCCCCACACACATAAAATAATATACTCCCCCCTTATTAACACCCCCACACACACAAAATAATAATACACTTGGAAACTTGATAACAGTAAGTGCTGGCAAAGCTAGCTGTCACTCACGCAGCTGGGTGGATCTCGACAGTAATGTCGGGATCCGTCGCGGCTGCGGCGGTCTCAGTATACCGGGAGCTGTAGCTCGCGATATACTGAGCTTTGGGTGACGGGAGGACGCTAGTATATGTCTTCCCGTTACCCTTAGGAGAACTATGGGGAAAAACACTTACCCCATAGTTCTCCTTTACAGGGATATTAAAGTGTTTTCAAGCTGCTGATGAAATCACGTACAATGGATGCTGCTCCTTGATGTTTAAAAGTTGTTGTTTCCTGCAGAATCAGCTGGTCCCCTGAGCACGGGCCCTGATAACCTGTTTAAGGGTGGCTCCTATGGAGCTGCCCTTGTGTGTGCTAGTAAGCTCTGTGTGTGTCTCCACAAACACACAGACACGGAAAGGCAAGACATTTCCCTGCTTTCTGCTCCTCTGCCCTTTGCTTCCCCTTTCTCCAAGCTAGTAGATGGACATCTGCTGGAGTCTGCTCTGTTCCTCGTGATCTTGTACTGGACAGAAAGTTTAGAGAAGCCGAGCAGAGAAAGTTGGAGCTGTTCAGAAACATGATGACTGTAAGGGCTTGGGCAAAAATGTAAAGAAATACTTTGCTGGGCCATGGATATTTGTGTGATCTGGGTTCATTATTGAAAAAACGTTAGAGTGTTGAATATTACTCTAATGTTCTGAATCACTCAGGTCTAGTGAATTTTGGAAATGTCATCACTAGGGTTCTGTAGATGGGGGCCAGTGTCATTCAGGATAACCAGAATATCAAGTAAATGTCACCAGCACACCAAAAGTAATTCAGCAAAAGTCAATTTATTGACACATTGCCATTCAGTACAAGCGCTTTCGGGGCCTCAAGGGTACCCCTTCATCAGGGATAACCACACACCCTGGGACTTGATAGCAGACTTTTATTCATACATATTCCAAAACAGGAAATCAATAAAACACTAAACTCACGAGTTAAACCTTAAAAATACATTCAAGTCCCTTAACTATTAACAAAAATGAATCTTATTTGTGTATCGCTCGGCTGTAGATCCTCAAATCATCTCTGAATTGGTGCTGACACTGTCCTTCCTTCTGGAGGGTGGCTACTTTTGTTCCCCATGGTCCCTGTGTGTGTTGTAAAGTAGTCACCGCTCCAAGCTCACTCCTGCGATGGACTACAATCTCAAAATGAGTAAACTAAAGGTGATATTGTAGTCCATTACAGGAGCGAGCTTGGAGCAGTGGCTACTTTACAACACACACAGGGTCCATGGGGAACAAACGTAGCGTAGCGTATGGTTATTATCCAGCGAATGGCGCAGCGTATGGTTATTATTCAGCGAATGGCGCAGCGTATGGTTATTATCCAGCGAATGGCGCAGTGTATAGTTATTATCCAGCAAATGGTGCAGCGCATGGTTATTATCCAGCGAATGGCGCAGCGTATGGTTATTATCCAGCGAATGGCGCAGTGTATAGTTATTATCCAGCGAATGGCGCAGTGTATAGTTATTATCCAGCGAATGGAGCAGTGTATAGTTATTATCCCACCAATAGTGCAGCGTATGGTTATTATCCAGCAAATGGCGCAGTGTATAGTTATTATCCCACCAATAGCGCCGTGTATAGTTATTATCCAGCGAATGGCGTAGTGTATAGTTATTATCCAGCCAATAGTGCAGCGTATGGTTATTATCCAGCAAATGGCGCAGTGTATAGTTATTATCCCACCAATAGCGCAGTGTATAGTTATTATCCAGCGAATGGCGCAGCGTATGGTTATTATCCAGCGAATGGCGCAGCGTACGGTTATTATCCGGGAAAGTTTCCTCACACTGCTGGCTTGTAGCCAGTTTTGGATGAAGCAAAGTATGAATTTCCTTTTCCTTGGAATGTTCTTTTTCATTCCAAGGCCGTTTGTGGCTTTCTTTAAATGTGTAAAACAAATATGACTTGTGAAGTAAAATAAGCACGCTTCACTAAAGCAAACTCACGTCCATGATATTTGTTTTTTTCTACTTTGCGGACGCCGTGAACCACTTCTAACAGACCCAATGCTGTGCGCTGAAAAGAAGAAATTAAAGGGCAATTCCATCTTGTGAAATAAAAATGAATAATAAATAAACGCACACTTCCTGATAAGAATACAAATATGAGTTTCTTAGTTTGTTTTGTGCATCAGAGCCAGTAAAGGATCACAACCACGATCAGTGGATCACAGGTGCAACGCTCTGGTTCCTGCAGACCCTTCCTCCCATCCGAGGTATGGACATTCAGTCATATGGATGTAAGCAATGGTCAATGGACCACACAGAGACGTCACCAGGCCAGGTGTCACCTGGTACGTCCGACAGGCGACACCTGTGCACATGTCATTACGTATGCACATGACTACATCATGGACATGCATAATGACATTACGCACACTTCACTGCTGGTGGCCATCATGGTGATGGCATACCTTATTCCGCCGGTCCCCTCCTCTCTCGTATGTATTCCAGAATCCTGCTGCACTCTTTACCGGGTATTCCTGTCAGCGTGGGTGCTCCAAGTGACTGCGGATGGCGCCGCCAATACTGAAACTTGTGAAGTTTCTTTTTAGCTGTATTGTCATTTTAAGACTGATGAAGGGGGCCCTGTGTGGCCCCGAAACGTTGCTATTTGTTTTGACATGAACCGTCAACAAACAGGCAGTGTTCTTCACTTCAATATGGTGTGCTGGTGACACCCTCCTCTCTCGTGACGCTGTCGGGCCCTCGGATCATGACCGAGTGTCCGACTTTGCAGAGGGGGGCGACACCAAAACGACTGTCAGACTGATGGTGTCACCCAGTGCCGGACGAACCCCCCGCATCCCACTTGTGACGCCACTGGGACTCCAGGTGTGGTGATGTCATTGTACACTCCACATAACATTAAAAGAAGGAAAACATTCACAGCCCCACCAGTGTGCCATACAACCAGGGCCGGCCTTAGGGGTGTGCGAGCCGTGCGGCCGCACAGGGCGCCATGGCAACAAGGGCGCCGTGCGGCCGACACAGCTCGTCCTGGGGGCGGCTTCTCTCCCCCTGCTTTCTCGCACAGGGCGCCTAAAGGCCTAAGGCCGGCCCTGCATACAACGCACACAACCGGAGCTGCCACAACGCACTAACCCGTCCGCTGAAACAAAGCATTTTTTTTTAGCAGACAGGATAATGTGAATGGGCGCTGAAGGTAAAAGTGAAAGAAAATCCCAAATTTTGGGTTATCATAACGGAGAATAGATGGAAAATCTTTGAATGGGGACACTGGTGACACTGGTGTGGAGCACCAGGGATTTCCCTCTCTTTGCAGCGATTTCCTCTCACTTCCTGCTGGGGCTATTAGACAGGAAGTGAAGTGAAATCTCCACAATGAGTGAAGAAAAAAAATGGCTTCAGTTCTAGCATGTATAACATAGACTTTTTCCCCAGTATAAGACTTTTTGTAGTTTAATAGTTAATTTATTATGCCTATACATCAGACCAAACAGAGGGGCAACTGAGAGGCGCAGAGGGGTCTGATTCCGAAAGGAGGACAGACCCTCCAAATAAAGGACAGTTGGGAGCCTGAACATTGTCTAACCCAGAAGTACATTTTATCCTTGTAAGTACGTGACACAATCACACTGCGTCCCCTCATGGAAACCTGTGTGTGTGTGCGCACTGTGTGTGACTAAGCCCTCAGCACTGAACATCCTGGCAGAGCTGGCAGTCACAGGAGGCGGGGTTTACTGGAAGTGTGTAAGTGACGAGCAGCCAATCAGCGCTGGCACATAGCGAGGAGGAGGAGGGAGGGGGGGGGGGGGGTCTTTTTTTTATCTTTGGTTAGGAAGTCACGTGGCGTCGTCCTCCAATCCTTGTACAGGTCTCCGGAGCTCAGTTTACCAGCAGTGACTGGGATGCTCGTACCGGGGTTCAGCCAGTAGCGGGAGGCCGCGGGATGTGTGTGTGGGTACCGGAAAGGAGCCATAGTCCCGGGTGTGGCGTGTGAGCCAGGTTCGGTTATCTTCTGGAGGACATACGAAGGATTGTGCTGTCTGTGGACTCCCTCGGCCGCTCGTCAATAGTAAGTGAAGTGCACATATCGGTGTCCGGTGTCGGCCTGTGGTCGGGGATCACAACCATGTGCCTGTATAGGGGGGCAGTGATGGTGACCGGGCCAATATTGGTGTAGACTGGTCAGTCATTGCTGCCAGCTGGCTTTCTCTTCCCACTCTCCCTGGGCCGGTGATCTGTGTTCTGCACCTCACAGCATTGATGACAGTTCTCCTGACCCTGGCCGCTTGTTTACAGCCAGCTGTACAAAGTAAATTCAATAAGGTTGCCAATAGCAACCACATGTTTAAATTTTCTACCAGAGGAGGGATGTTGCCCATAGCAACCACATGTTTACATTTTCTACCAGAGGGAAGTTACACATGTCAACCACACGTTTACATTTTCAACCAGAGGGATGTTGCCCATAGCAACCACATATTTACATTTTTCTATCTTGTCTTGTATTGCATTGTGATTGTAATGTCTTCCTTATATTGTAAAGTGCTGCGCAAACTGTTGGTGCTATATAAATCCTGTACGATAATAATAATACTAGGGGGATGTTACATATAGCAACCACATGTTTAGATGCTTTACCAGAGGAGGGATGTTGCCCATAGCAACTACATGTTAACATTTTCTGAGAGGAGGGAGAAGTGTCACGGCAAGGTACAGCACAAAATAAATAAATAAATAATACTGTGTATAAATGTATATATAAAACACATTGGGGGATAATTTATCAAAACTGGAGCAGACAGAATCTGGAGCAGTTGCCCACAGTAGCCAATCAACTCCTCTCTCTTAGTTTGTTCAGCAAAGCTATGAAATAAAAGAGAGAAGCTGATTGGTTGCCATGCAGAGCTGCTCCGGTTTTGATAAATTCCCCTCATACGGTAATGTATTGACCTATTATGCTACGATGTAACATTACGGTATTTGGGCTGATGCTCCTGGATACTGCTCTCTGACTTCTGCCTGGATGTTGGTGATGAGATTACTAATTAGGGGCGTGGTTTCACATTTGGGGGGGTGTTTCTGTTCTGTTTTGAGTCTTATGTTTGCGGACTGTGACCCACCGATACTGTGAAAGGAGCCCCCCGGATTCTCTCTGCACTTTCAGATGTCTGGGAGTCCTCCGACCTTCAGCTTTATGTGCTGGATAGACTTTACAGTGATCGTTACCTAGGACGTATTAGTCTAACGTGTCCCCTGGCCAGGGGTGCGGCAAGGACGTGGAGTTTGCCTTAAAGTGATATTAAAGACAATTTTTTTTTCATTTCTCCTTTAAGGAGACCCTCCTTTGCTGGAGGCTGTAGTTTTTTGTTTTTTTAAAGTTCTTCATTCCTCGTTTTCTAGTGGGTCCCCGCCATGCACCTCCCCCTGCACGGGTGCCACCATCGTTCTAATGGAGGCACTCGTCCCCGCAACGGCTGTGTACATCTATAGACACATACAGCCCTGTGGCAGGCCACGCCCCTTGCTCCTTTGATTGATGGCAGAAGGAGCCTACGGCTCCTCTGCCATCAGTATCCTCCCCCTGCAACCCGGAAGTTCGGGGTACGGAGGATCGCTTCGGGACCGGCGGCGTGGACGAAGTGTGGGGGGGACTGGGGTAAAAGGAAAAAAAAAAGGTGCTGGCCTGTTGTTACCCTAATGCAGTGAATGCATTAAGGTAAAAAACGCCCAGACCTTAATTCTACTTCAACCTCTCTGGCAGTAAAAGGTATCCGTCTCCTTCCATTCGCAACGTCACTTATCAAAGTGACACTAAACTACAATAGTTACATCTCAAAAATCCATTCAAGTACCTCTTTAAAAATGTATCTTATTTGTGTGTCACTCGGCTGTAGATCCTCCAATCATCTCTGAATTGGTGCTGACACTGTCCTTCCTTCTGGAGGTGGCTACGTTTGTTCCCCATGGTCCCTGTGTCTTGTAAAGTAGTCACCGCACCAAGCTCCGTGGCATCCTGGCAGTTCACCGCACATACAGGTACAGAGAGTGCCAGTCTCTTCTGCTGCCAGTTTTTCGAAGGGGATACGTCCTTCGTTTTTTAAAGGCAGACTGCTAAAATGTCAGCCGATGCCTGCTAAATTAGTCAAAATGTGAGCCGTGAGTGGCCTTGTCGACTCGACAGACTTCAATTGAGACAAATCAAAGCAACCAGGTGGAAAACTGTCAGCTGAACAGCAACTGCATCCAATCAGATGAATCTCCCTAAAGGTGCCCATACACTGTGCGATTATCGCACGATAATCGTGGGAAATCCCGCGATCGTACGATAATCGCAAAGTGTATGGAAGACGTGCGACCGTTTTGACTGTACGGTCGCACGTCTTTTGTCTAAGGAGCATGTTCGAAAACCAGCCGAGAATCGTACGATTTTTCGGCTGGTTTTTAGCATGATCGTAAGATCAATGCCGCACGGGCCGGTGTGCGCACGCACACTGCCCGTTCAGCATTGCAGTCATCGGAAGCCCGCCCCTCAGGGGGGCCGGGCTTGCGATGATCGCAAGTACGATCTGCCTGTCCAAGATGGGCAGATCGTACGTTTTTTTAAAAATTACTTTACAACCATCGCAATACTAAGGTCTTGCCATGGTTGTAAAGTGTATGGCCACCTTATCAGGACACAGACAGCCATAAAAACCTGACAGCTGTTCTATTCCCTCTGCACTCTATCCAAAACAAAGTCCATAGGTTTGGGCTTCAGTTGTACCTTAAAGGAGAAGTAGTGGGAGGGTAAGAGATACTCTTCCCAATATTTAGGGGTCTATTCACAAAAGGGTGAAGAGTTTGAAGAAGGCAGGAGAAGTGAACAATCTAGGACAACATAGCCGATTTGGCAAAATTCTCCCATACAGCTCACTTTCCAGTTCCGCTATTCTGTCCTAGATTGTTCACTTCTCCTGCCTTCTCCAAACTCTTCACCCTTTTGTGAATAGACCCCCTCATAGTCTGTGTGGGACATTGCACCTGTCATCCTGAGTGACCATGTGACTACCAATCCCTCGGCTCACAGTCTCCTCCCTGCATCGTCATATTAGCCCAATGATGTCACCAGCGTTCCTGCCCCTTTGTTTACATGCTGCTGTGGGTCAGGGAATGCCCCGGCCGCAGCTGATTGGGAGCGCACTGACGCCTAACATTCAGGTTCAGATTAAACTCGAGTTCATCCCTAGTCCCTGGTCCTGATCCCCACGCAGAGCAAAGCAGCCGGTTCACGGCAAAGTAGAACTCAGGAAAAATTCTTAACCCTTGCAGTGGGGCTACCCCCATACTCAATTGGACCAGTCCCTGCCACCTCGCACCACCTCATTCCCCCTCCGCTCCCATGGGCTAAGGTCCTACGAGTCATAACGTCCTATACATTGCATTGGATGTGAGACCGCCGAGGGACATTCCATCGCAGCAGCGGAGGGGCACCAGGGACCGCAAGATTCGGATGAGTATAACTTTATTTTTACTCTTAGACAAAAACGAGCAGTTTTTTTCCCCGCAGTTCCGCTTTAATGCCACCCTCAGCAGAATATACTTACTTCCTTTTTGTTCCCCCACCAGCGAGTAAAGGAAGCCCTTTTTTTTAGGTCCAAGCTGGTCTAGTGGGTGCTCAGATTCTCTCCCTGCCCCCGTGTAATTACACTGAGCACAGGAAGTTGAGTGAGTCACATGCTCCTCCATGCCTTAAAGTACTCTTGATGCCTCTGGATTAGTTTCATATTTGTTCCTATTTGGATGGTACACGGTAACATATGACAGCGTGCACTCTCCTATGAAAGCTGAACTTCCCATTCATTCATAATTGAGGATGTAGTACACATACCATATCCTCAATTATGTACAAACACTCAGCGATCACTGATTGCTGAGTGTTTGCTCTCGCTCTCCTCTCTGACACGCTGTCACAGGAGGCTGATCGAGCGGTGTATGGAGGAGAGATCAGCCTGCTGTGACAGTGCGGCCTTTCTCCGCCCACACACCGCTCTGCCGGACTGTGATAGGAGGCTGAGCGGTGTGGGAGGAGAGACGCCGGCCGCTCACAGCGCTGTCCTCCCGCAGTGCACGGCCGGCTGTCGCACTTTCTCTCCTCCCAGCTGGGACACAGAGCAGCGCCCAGCGAAAGGAGGGATACGCCGATGTATCGGCAGGAAAATGGCACTTTAGGTATTATGCCAAAAGTGCAATTTTCGGCCGATATGTTTCAACGGACAATATATTGGTGCAGCCCTAATTATTAGTTATTTAATTCATAAATATTAACTATTTAATGGACATATCATATTAATTCTTTCTGCATAGCTCTCATCCCGGGCATAGGTCACAGAAAAAAACTTGTGCAGGAAGGAAAACATTACCAAGCGGACTTCTCTACTATACTCCTTCCACCAGACTCTTTTTTTCTGGGGGAATCCGATTCGCTGCACGCTTGAATCTGCGTCCTAACGCAATGATTCATAGGTGGGAGCCAATTGGCTAGAGATGACATTTTCCATCTTGCCACGCTCTGCTCTCGCCTAGCTGAGCACAGGAGAGGATATTGCTGGACAGACTGTACTCAAAGTTCCATTCACCGCCGCTTTCTTTTGCTGCGCGCAGCTCCGTGTGCAGTGTGTCTTCACAGACTTTAGGGCCGGTTCACACCATCGCCAGTGTGTTCCTGCCGCAGAACGCAGGGAGGCTTCCACTATGCGAACCAGTGCGTTCCGGCCACTAACCATGCCGGAACGCACTGTACATGGTGTAAACAGGCCCTAAATGTGTTCGCTGCCCCGCCAACGCCCTGAACTTCTCATCGTGTTGTAACATTACACATGATGATCTTGTTTGTATTTCATGAGAAAAGGGAACAAACTGGGTGAAGTGCTGAATAAGTCATTGTATGTGTTTTATATTTCTCCATACATGGGTGCAGCAAAGATTGATTTGTGTTACTTTCATTTTGTTCCATGTATCAGATTGGTGATTTTATAGTCAATTATGAAGATTAATATCAAGATGTCATGTGACTTTTTTCCCCTCAAACTACGAGGGCGGATTTGAAGTGATCGTACATTGTTGGCTGCTCTATATACGATCCAATGCCAGCATACACTCTTATATTTTACACCAAATTTTGATTGCAAAAACAATCTTAACAGGTCAAGGCAATCTACCACCAGCAAGCCGTTCATTCCATAGTCTGCCACCAGCAAGCCGTTCACTCCATAGTCTGCCACCAGCAAGCCGTTCACTCCATAGTCTGCCACCAGCAAGCCGTTCACTCCATAGTCTGCCACCAGCAAGCCGTTCACTCCATAGTCTGCCACCAGCAAGCCGTTCACTCCATAGTCTGCCACCAGCATGCAGCAGCCTTTTATATTATATGAAACCATAGTGAGAGCTGTACGTAACGGCCTTTTTCTTGTGTGAATGAGGGCTAAGTCAGGTTTCCTAACCTGTCTAATTGAATGTATTACAGGACAGCAAATGGCCCATTGGTTAAGGAGTGTCTCCTAGACCTGATTGTGGTCAGCTTGATCACCCTGCAGGGTTGACTTGACTCCCCCTATCCAAGCTAAACTGTGTCCATGGCGGCCTCAATACCCTATAAGTGACTGCGGCTGATTGGCTGTTGTCACTGGTCAGCCAACAGATTTTCATCCAGCTCCTTCAACAAAAGACATTTTTGAAAATGTAAATTAGTCGAGTTGGGTGGTGTTGGCATGGCCTCCCACAGATTGCATTCAGAATCTTGTGTATGGCCAGCTTTAGTCTTTTATGTTAAACCAGCAGAATTTATAAGTTAGCCGTTCATGCATGGGTCATGTTAGGTCACAGTGATACCGTGCTCTTGTGTTTTAAAATAGGTCATGAATATATATTGCATATTAGACTGGAAAAAGGTGCACTGCCTGGAAGTAAACTATATAGCCAAACATTGGTGGACACCTGAGCACCACACATTACAACTATATAAGCTTGTTGGTCAACACTATATGGATTAATATTGAATTGTGCCCATCCCACAAGATTTTGGAGAGTATACTGGGAATTGGTGCCCATTCAGCCACAAAGTATTGGTGAGGTCATGTACTGATATTGGATGAGAAGACCTGGTTGACAGTGTTGGTTCCAGTTCATTCCATAGATGATCAGTAGGGTTGAGGTTAAAGGAGAACTATGGGGTTAGGTCTTTTCCCCATAGTTCTCCTCAGGGTAACGGGAGGACACAAACTAGCGTCCTCCCATCACCCTAAGCTCAGTACAGCTCGCGGTATACTGAGACGCCCCAGCTGAAGCGGATCCCGACAATTATGTCTGGATCCGCCCAGCTGCGTGAGTGACAGCTGGCTCTGCCTATCTAGAGGCATAGCCAGCTGTACCCGCCCCCTCCCCAGTCCGTTCCGCTAGTCAGCGCTGGAGGATCGGGGAGGGGGGAATCCAGTCCCTCCCCTGTCACAGCAGAGAGCCGTGACGGGATCGAGAAGTGAGCGAACGCCGGTATGTGTTCGCTCACCTCCCGATCTACTGAGCCGACCTGTGACAGTCTCATTGTCACAGGTAGGCTAGAACTATGAGGTGAGTGAAAAGCACTCACCTCATAGTTCTCCTTTTAAGGCTACTCCTAGTTTCTCCTCACTATACTCCTCAAACCATGTCTTCGTGTAACTAACTTTGTGCACAGGGGTACAGTGATATTGGAACTGACAAGGGCCTTCCCCAAACTGTTACTATGAGGTTTCTGAAGCACTCAATTGTCTTGTGCATGTTGTAATATTTACTGGAAATACCTGAACTCGGTAATATGGAGGGGGGTCCACGTAATTTTGGCCATAAATCAGGGGTGGAAAAATAATATGGAATTCAGGAGCCAGTCTGTCCAATCCAGGAGCCAGGAGGGCTTTGGTCTAGGAGCCAGCTCCATTGGCAACTACTTGAGAAAACCTCAAACGTTAGACACCAGCTGCAAATTTTAAAGGAGCATGGTCAACCTTGGATTTCTGTTTTAGGAGTCAATCCGGTGACAGTCCCATTAACACGTTTCAGCCAAAAGAGGCCTTAATAATTAAGGCCTCTTTTGGCTGAAACGTGTTAATGGGACTTCTATGTCTCGTCTTATGCCTTGAACAAATAAAGAAGATTTTTACTGGATTTGGAACCGTGTGCAAACACTTTTTTTCTACACAAGAAAAGTTGCTTAAAGCGCAATAACTTATAGCAAACTATCAGAATCTGTCACCGGATTGACTCCTATAACAGATATCACACTGGCTGCTATTAGTTGCAGCACTTTTGCATATAGTTTCTGATCATTGCACATCTATGTGAACCCTCTCTTGACAGTTTTTTTTTTCTTTTTTCCTGTTGCAGTAAAGAGCTGAGTGACATTTCCTGTGAAAATGTTGAAGTTAAACAATGTTTTGAGTGTTGTCTACGGAGGCCCCATACACACTAGTAATTAACGTCCATCGTGCTGCCTGTATCTGGTCTAAACATGTGACGTCATTGCTCCTTAGGCCAGAATGTCACCCACCATTGGCTGTCTACCCCCCTACCCAATGCAGACGTACTTCTGCATGCTAGATGTGTTTGCACTCACAAATATATATAGAGTATTTGTTTTCCTTCCTTGTTTTGCCAGTTGTTGGCTTTACAATTTTATTTCTAGAACTAAAGAGCTATTGTGTTAATTTTTCTTTTGTTATGCAAGAACAGTGTAAATATTTATACTTCAAATTAGACCGCATCTTCCCTAATATCTGTGCTGAGCTTACTGGAGATGGGATTTGTTCTGACGTATGGAGATCTTCAAGCTGAACACAAAATGTATTTAAAGCTGAATTCCGGAATAAGAAAATCTTGTCTAAATACAAGAGGCTTGTGTAAATTTTGGTGAGCTTTGTGAATTTCTTTCACATCTGTGTAGGACTGCAACTATCGATTTATTCTCATCGATTAGTCGGCTGATTTTTTTTATTTTTTAGATTAATTGGATAAAAAAACAAAATGAAATACCATCTTTTATTTAAAATACAATCCACAAATGGAGTGTCACAAACACAATGTATTTTATTTCATTAGTTTATTTCGGAATAAAACTGCATGCACAATTATTTGCAATCGCACCGCACTGGTACACAGGATATTGCGGTACCATGTGTTCCAATGCAAGTGATCACACTGCGGGCGGGAAGTGTGCTTGGAGTGCCATTTAAATGAATGGCATAGCAGTGCACCTCCCAGAGGAGAATATCTATCTATCGTTGGTGATGAATATTGAGAATTATTGCTCCCACTCTGGTGCACGCGACAACACCGGACATGTATAGTGCAATCATCATTTTTGTACGTAGGTGCACACGACTCGTGTTTCCATTCCTATGCAGGCATTCGCAGGGGGCGGGGAACTTTACATTTTTGGGGTATTTTGATATGTTTTAACTTCATTGCTATCACACAGGGGGCTCACAAGCCCCCTATGTGATATCACATTGGAGGTGACAGGAGGTGACAGGTCCTCCTTTTAAGGTGACATTAGGGGTCTATTAGACCTCTGGGGTCACCTTTCCACTTCAAAGGAGCTATTCAAGCACACATGGCTTGAATAGCTTCAGCCAGGGAATGTAAACGTATCAGGCAGTGGGTGTATGCAATGGCCAGCATGCTATTGGCTATTGCAATTTGGAATAACCAACAGTAGGCTGGCTATTGCACCCACCCACTGCCTACTGTCAATCAACAGAGGCGGGAGCTAAAGAAAACCCCCAAAAAACACAAACACCATGCAGATCGTGTCCAGACTTGGATTGGAACTGTTTTCTGTTCAGACAATACTGGGCCCAGTAATGTGAAATATTTTAGATTTTCTTAAATAAAAATAATTTTAGTTGAATATTGGAGCGGTTGATTCATCTGTGGTACTGCTTATAGCCAGCATTATACCTGTCCTTTTTATATACCTAAGGCAGAAGTGAATACATTAACATAAAATCCAGGCGCCAGTTCAATTGACAACAACTAGAAGAACCTCAAAAGTTGGTTGTAAGCTATAATTTCTAGGGAGCATTGGTGACCTGACTGGTTTTGTCCAGCCTTGGATGTCCATATGGGGTAACAGGGAACATAGAAAAGAAATGTTTTCCACAACGATCAGTCATAACGTTATGACCACCTGCCTAATATTGAGCCACCAAAACACCGTGACCTGTAGAGGAATGGACTCCACTAGACCACTGAGGGTATGCCGTGGTATCTTGCACCAAGCTGTCAGCAGCAAATCCTTGCGAGGTGGGGCCTCACTAGGATGAAACTTCATTGCATTGAGATCTGGAGAATTTGGAGGCCAAATCAACACCTCAAACTCGTTGTGTTCCTCAAACCGTTCTTGAACCATTTTTGCATTGTGGCAGGGTGCATGATCCTGCTGAGAGGCCACTGCCATCAGAGAATACTGTTAGGTAAGTGGTACGTGTCAAAGTAACATCCACGTGTTTGGCAGGACTTAAGGTTTCCCAGCAGAACATTACCCAATGCATCGCACTGCCTCCGCCGGCTTGCCTTCTTCCCACAGTGCATCCTGGTGCCATCTCTTCCCTGGGTAAATGATACACACACACCCGGCTATGCACATGATGTAAAACGAAATTTGATTCATCAAACCAGGCTATCTCTTCTATTGCTCTGTGGTCCAGTTCTGATGCTCACATGCCAATTGTAGCTGATTTTTGTGGTGGACACAGGACACCATGGGCACCTTGATTGGTCTGTAGCTAAGCAGCCCCACACGCAACAAATTGTGATGCACTGTGTGTTCAGACACCTTTTTCAGCAATTTGAGCTACAGTATCTCTTTTGTTGGATTGGACTACACAGGTTAGCCTTCATTCCCCACATGCATCAATAAACCTTGGCCACCCATGTTACTGTTCCTGGTTCACTGGTTCTCCTTCCTTGGAGCACGTTTGGTCAGTCCTGACCCAACTGCAGACCAGCACAGCCCACAAGAGCTGCAGTTTTGGAGTTGCTCTGACCCAGTTGTCTCACCATCACAATTTGGCCCTAGTCAGAGTGGCTCAACTCCTTAGGTTTGCCCATTTCTTCTGCTTCCATCACATCAACTTCAGGGACAAAATGTTCACTTGCTGCCTAATGTATCCCAACCACTTCCATGTGCTATTGTAACCAGATAATCAATGTTATTCACTTCACCTCTCAGTGGTCATAATGTTATGGCTGATCGGTGTATATTCCCTATTCGCACCCTTCATGTGTGGTTGGGTGCGGGGAAAAACGCAGCTCAATGGACATGATGTGAACAAGTTCAAAGTGGTTTTTTTGTTTTTTTTTATTATTTATTTTAGGTGATTTTAAACAACTAATTTTGTATTACTCAGTTACCATAAGTGGTGTCTGTTTCTTAGATTCCTATTTCCTGCATGGCTGCGGAGTGTTCATAGGATTCCGATCATCCATGCGGTGTGGATTTGAGGTGCTGCCACCTTTTTGTTTTAGTATGTATGAATGACTGAATGGTTACTCATCCAGGGGATGTAACGAGGTTGTAAAATGCGGTTTAGGGAGACAGATGTCTGAGGCTAGTAAGCCTGTGTGTGGTATACAGTCATTCTAAAGTCCATAGTTACTTCTGTAGATTTGTGGCAAGTTAACGGTAACTGGTGATGCAACTCTGACTAAACTTGTCCTTTTATCTGCTTTTCCTGTAGTTCACTCATTTTCCACCAACCTCTAATCCTAAAGGTTTATTAGAAAATATGTTTTCTCACTAGAGGTAGAAAATTGCCTTCCAGATTATTCTTATTTTTCTGAGGGTTTTTTTTTGTTTTTTTTTCTATACACCTTCTTAGGATTATCTCTGGCCATATACGTCCATGCGGCGTGCACGCCGTATTGGGCTGTTCCTGGGAGGGACAGGTGCCGAGTGCACCAGCCTGTTCTTCCCTATGGGAGGACGTGGCTGTACGCACGTCGATCTGCACATCCGTGCGTGTCCGGGTGTCCGAATTCAGAGGCAGACAAGATGGATCCTGACATCCTTCTAGATAGGTGGAAAGATGTCGCCCTAAGGCCTCATTCACACTGCCGTACAATATGATGCGTATATGCGCGTACGTTTCCATATGCCGCATATGCAAATAAATGGCTCCATACACATAGCTGCGTATGGAGCCGTAAAGATGCGTAAAAACAGAATGGAACCGAGAGGCGTCCGGGCAGCGTATTTCACGCGCGCGCAGTTCATTACAATTTCTATTACGAATGATGCATTCTGGGATTGCAAATAGTGCATGCCTATACACAATATACAATTTTGCTCTTGCGTTGTGTATGCATGAGGCCTTACAGCGGGGACAACCAATTGTAATGCTGATTATTCTGACTCCGATCGTTGTGATAGCGATATATCCCTTGCTGAGACCTCTATGCCTGGCCTGTATAAGCAGATATACTCACTGTGGACAATCCTTGTCAGATAGCTGAACTCGTCAATACCGATTCATTCAAAAGAGGTGTTTATTCTTAACATCAGGATTACAGCAGATGATAGGAACAGCAGTTGAATGGTTATAGTATTGTGCGGTCAGAAAATGATGCCTTGTCTATCATACTGCGCAGAGTATATGTGTCCTAGTTACATGTGGCCTGTAGCTGTGGCCATGACACAGGAAGTACTGCACTCAGGAAGAAGGGAGGGGCAAACATAAAAAGAGGAAATATGTCATAGACATCAAGAAAGAATTACAGAAAACCATGTACATTACCACAAAGGGCCACTAGATGGCAGCATATAATAAAACATGGATTAGCTATGAGAAAATGGTTAGGCAAAACACACTATGTAAAACTTCTATCTATATTAACTTCTATAACATATTCTATGCCCCATTGGGGCGGCACACTGATCAATTAAATGATCTTTCCCATATGTGTTGCATTGTTCACTATTTTAATCGATGATAAATTGATTCTTGGGATAGCTTGTTCCTAGATAAGTTACAAATTGATTTGTGTGTGGCCACCTGGCTATGTAAACTGGCCACCTGGATAGATTTTGCAGAAGGGGCTGAGTGGTGCAGGGCAATGAAAGTAGTAATTGTTGCAGGATGGGTCTGTATGGTGATGTGTGGTATGGAGCAGATGGCTGGGAAGATGGAAATTTGGATATATATTACTTATTTGCAGTCACTGTTTGGGTATTTTTGACAGCAGCACATCACTGTCAATAGCCCAATGAGGGTGAGTCGGGGGGTGGGGAACCCCCATCCACACTGTTTAGCATGGATAGGGAACTCGCGTGTTTTTCTCGTTCTCATTCAAAAATGATTTGTGTATGAGCAGCTTGAAAATGAGTGCAATACTAATCAGTTGTGAAATGTATATTTCAGTTACAATGGCCATTCCATAGCTGCACTTTTACCTATTTTATCATTCATTGCACAGCGCTATGTGGATGTTATACAGCTATTAAACTAATAGAGGTACAATCTAACACCAGACTACACTTCCTGTTTCTATAGCCACCCCCTGATGACACCATCAGTGCAATCCTAATCACTACGACATGTGGAACGTGCTTTGCTGTTTCAATCTTTGCTTTATCACAACAAACTTCCCTGTTAAATAGTCAAACTGAAGATTTTAAAGCCCATCTCCGGGCTAACAAAAAAGAACCCCTGCAGTTGCAATACTCCCACACTGCAAGGGTTAAAGTGTATGTAAACCCAAAAACAAAAATGTAATATATTGCTGCTTACCAATCCATAAATGTGGCGGCTGCATTCATTAAAACATTTTTAGGCTTTTTTTTTCTCCTTTTTTCATTTTCACCTTTTTTATCTGGCCAGTAACACAATTCCTGTCTTAGGATGGCTCCACTCTATGGAAGAACAATGGAACCACCCTTGGACAGCAGCGTTTTCATCCTGTGGAGAGGAGAGCGTTAGATGGAAAGCAGATTTAAATGGACTTGACTAACAAATTAAATCCGAACTCCAGCTAACACTTTTTAAGCAGTTACAGCAACTGATTTTTTTTTTCCTTTCCTTTTAGGATAAAGGTTTTACATAATTGAATAAAAGCTGACCATTGTAAACGCCCCTGTGAGTGTTAGAAGGTCGAGACAAACCATTTATCTGTCACTTTTGCTGGAAAGCTTTGTCTGTTAAAGGAAGTTGAGCAATAAGTGAATTGATATCTCTTTTGGTTTGCCTGGAGTTCTACTAGGCAGTCATTGTAGTGGATAATCTACAAATGTCTGCATTATATACAGTAGTAAAAAAAATAATGGAAAAAGCCCATAGCCAACTCCTGCAGCAAGGTATGCTCCCCATTCCGCATTACCTGGCCACTTCCCCGCTCCATCGAAGCCTTTGATCCTTCCCCCTCTGTAGATCTGTACTTGCAGAGATCCGGTGGTCCCAGGACAGGCATCACGGGTGGCAGGGTAGAGGGGAGAGAGATATCCGTTCTCCAATCGCCTCCCCGCTGAATGAATCACCTCCGGTCCCTCAGCTGTCATTCCCCGGCTAGTGGAGCAGTCTGCACTTGAATAGCTTCTGTGCAGTGGAAAGGTGACACTAGGGGTCTAATAGACCCCTATTATCTTAAAAGAGAATCTGTCATCTTCAATGTGCTATCACATAGGGGGCTTGTAAGCCCCCCTATGTGGTTAGCAATGAAGTAAGAAAAAAAGTGCAATTAATGTAAAAGGCCCCCGCGAACACACTCATACTAATGGAAGCAGGCGTTGGGTGCGCCTTTGTACAAAAACCAACACTTAACTCTCAACTGATGACCTATACAGGCTTTTAAAGCATTGCCTATGGACAATTTGGGGTACCATATTTTGTCACTGTTTCACTCAATGTTTAAGCTTGCCATGTTGGATGTCTATTTACTAGGCATAACCTTATCTTTCTGGGTTTGATAAAGAGTTGCGCTATTATCAATATGATGTAAAATACATTTTTAATGGCCGTCATTTAATTCCTCGGGGTCTGTGCTTTCAGGAAATGTATAACTCTCTGGGGGAGTTTAAGTCATTTTCAGGGCCAAAATGCGGATTGTAATATGAGTGCAAAAACCGCCTTGGCAGCAAAAGGGTTAAAGGGACATGCACTAATATTAGCGGCCAATCAGAGATGATCTGTCATTGATCACGGCAAACAACCACGGTAAACTGGGTTACGCTACTTTGCTTATTATCATAGTTCTGAGTTGTTTTGTCCTTGCTCGGCACATTCGTTAATGTTTCCTTGAATCTCTCCTCCTCCTCTTCTGGGAAATGTGTATTGCCACATCAGCTGAAACCTCTGTCCCTGTGTTCTTTGTTATTTCCTGATAATTCTTCTTTCTATCACTTCTTTCTGTTCTCTGCTTGTTTGTAGTTCTGGTTGTTATTCATAGTGTGATGTTTCCTGCTGCGTTTTGTGCGTTCACATTCTGCGCCGATTCTGTATTAATCACGGAGTGTATTCCCGGCCCTGTATTGATGAGCCTACACATTCCCTTCCTGGGAAATGCTTCTAATTCTGTGGAACATAAGAATCGTGTAGACATTTCCGTTTTCTGTGTATTTCTCTGATTCTTGAGCTAGTGAAGCCACAGTTGGACGAAGGGCTCCTGCAGGCTCTATTGCTGATACTCATTCTTCTTCTGGGAAAACTTTTGTGGTTTTGGGTCAATTTTTATTTTATTTTCAAGCTCTTCTTCTTTCTTCTTTCTTCTTTTCCAATGTGTACAGTTTTTGTGCTGCAAATAAACATTCTAATACATGAGAAAGGATTCCCACAGCACAGGTCGGCTTTTATCCAAAGAGACTGTAGAGATCACTGCTTTGCAGCTGCATTTGTCCAGTAGAAACCTCAGACTTCTCTGTCTGATCAGGGGTGAATCGGCCCTGTGAGTAATTCAGAAGAGTGAATACATGAGGCTTTTTTCAATAGCTGTAGATAGATAGCGGGAATAGTGAGAAGGAAATAAGAGCTTCAGCTGGTGACAAAAAGGCATTATATAATATTTAGTCAAACTCTAAACAAATTGCCTTCTCTTTTGGTTGAGTACATGTGCGGGGGGTGGCGCCTTGCATTTTTACTATGCAATGCACTATTTACCTCCTTTAATAAAAAACTTTATTGAAATGTCACAAATTGACATTTCATTTATTTCTATGCACTGTAGCAGAGGTGCAGTGCATAGTAATGGAGGGATGGAGACTTGCCGTGCAGACAAATTTAGACGTTCTGCATTTTTTTCGCACCTCACTGTTCTGCTCCGTTGTAGTGTGAACGGGGCACACAAGGAAAGAATGTGCCCTTGCGGAGACCTGTACTACTCGCAAAAACGTAGCGTTTATTTGCAAAATAAGCTCTACAATCTCACTGAACGCTTTGCAGCTGCGAACATTAAAGGAGAACTATGGGGGTCAGGTCTTTTCCCCATAGTTCTCCTAAGGCCTGGTTCACACCTGGGCGTTTTACAGCGCGTTCCTGCGCTCTGTAAAACGCTCAACATGTGAAAACCAATGATTGCCTATGGGCATGGTTCCCACCTGGGTGTTTTACAGCGCGTAGGAACGCGCTGCAAAACGCCCTACGCCCAAAGAAGTACAGGAGCTTCTTTGGGGCGTATTTGCCGCGCGTATCCATTGGGATACAGCCGGATAGCCCTTGGAAACACGCGTTTGTGGCGCGTTTCTTTTATTGCGAATCGCGGTAAAAACGTGCGGCACGTAGAGGCAGAGCCAGATGTGCCCGCCCCCTCCCTCAGCGCTGGAGGATCGGACAGGGGAGGGGGGAATCCCTGCACGGAGCCGTGAGTGACAGTCACGGCTCTCTGCAGGGATAGATCGAGAAGTGAGCGAGCGAGCGACGGTATGTGTTCGCTCACTTCCCGATCTACTGAGCCAACCTGTGACAGTTTCATTGTCACAGGTCGGCTCAGATTATGAGGCTGAATGAAAATCCCTCACCTCCATAATACTCCTTTTTAATGTCGCCAAGACCATGTCGATGGAGGTAAATACAGCAAACCTCTCCGGCTTCCCTGTATCTGGCCAACAAGTTGAAAACGTTGACACCTTTCAATACCTCCAGGGTCAGATTATGCCAGACGGTGGATCCAAGACTGACATCTCCACACGGATCAGAAAAGCCTGAGGTGCTTTTGCAGGCCTTTGCAACATACGGCATTTGAACCAGATTAGTCTTCGTACGAAGATTGGAACCTTTAATTCTATTGTGACATTTGTGCTGCTACTGTATATGCGAGTGAGACATGGAGAGTCTCGGTGGAAACCACCCAAACCACCCAAAAACTCCATACATCATTCATGCCTGGTGGCCACAAAATTGGTTCTCTAACATAGAGCTTCTCCGGCGGTGTCATCAAAGACCAGATCCAAGAGCGTAAGTGAAGATGGATTGGACATACCTTGCGAAAGGGTGCAAATGAAATCTGTAGACAGGTTCGCTCTTCACTCTATTGGAATCCCCAAGGAGAGGCAGACCCAGAGGCTCCTAAGAACGAAGCCTATATGATGATATCAAGGCCGTTAATGTGAACCAGACCTGGCTGCAGGTCAATTTAAAAGCTAGGATAGGGCCAAAGTCTTTCACTTCAGGCCTTATGCTCCTCAATGGAACAGGATATACAGTGGTACCTCTGCTCACGAACGCTTCTGTTCACGAACGCTTCTGTTCACGAACAGGAGGTTCAGCAAAATTTTTCTTCTGTTCACGAACTCCACATCGGGTGACGAACACGACCGCGGCCATCTCCCCCGCTCTGACACGTGGTCGTGGCTTCTAGTCGGGATTGCGGTCGCAGACAGACCTGTACACACTTGCTGTGGACCATTTTTGTGTGCTTTTATAGCAAATACAGTACTGCACAGTATTATTCAATCCGGCATAGCTCCAAAGAAAGTGCAGAGCAAGCATGGTGGGAAAAAGAAAGTGCAGAGTGGTAATGAATGTACATATGGTTCAGAACGGATTAACCTAATTTACATTGAACGTTATGGGAAAATTTGATTTTGGTTCGCTACCAATTCAGTTCGCGACCAGAATCGTGGAACGAATTAAGTTCATGAGCCGAGGTACCCCTGTATAACTGACTTGCAGAGAGTTACTCAGGTGCAGAGAAGCGCTGGTCTCCGCACATAGTGTGAAGTGTTAAGGTGCCCATACACCTTACAACCATGGCAAGACTTTTGGCTCGCCATGGCTGTAAGGTAATTTTAAAAAAACATACGATCCGCCCATCTTGGACAGGCAGATCATACTTGCAATCATCGCTTCCGATGACTGCAATGCTGAACGGGCAGTGTGCGCTTGCGGCATTTGTCTTACGACCAGGCCACAAACCCGCCGACAATCGTACGATTCTCCTGCGGGTTTTCGAGCCTGCTCGTAAGACAAAGGACGTGCGATTGTACAGTAGAAACGGTTGCACGCCTTCCATACACCTGCCGATTATTGTATGATCGCGCGATTTCCCGCGATTATCATATGATAATCGGCAGGTGTATGGGCACCTTTTTAATGAAGTTTTCATTTTATGTCAGGTTCTTATTTCTGTCCATGACTCCTCTGGGGATATTTTCCCCACTTCCTGTCCCTTTTCTGACCATTCAAGTATTGTGGGCAGAAAGACAAGGATAGCAATAAAATCCTTGAACAAATACAAAAAGTGAAAAAGGTTCAAATTCTTCTGGAGTTGGGCTTTGTTACTTTTAAAGTGCTACTAAAGCAAAAACGTTATTTTACTTTTTTGTATAGAGTGAAGAGGGATTAGAATATGTCAGGTCTTTATAGCTGTCCGTGTCCTGTTA
Organism: Nanorana parkeri; assembly: GCF_000935625.1. Lineage (NCBI taxonomy): Eukaryota > Metazoa > Chordata > Amphibia > Anura > Dicroglossidae > Nanorana > Nanorana parkeri. Next base: position 317,686 of record NW_017306859.1, on the reverse strand, counting down.
GGGAGATTCACTCTGTGTATTTGTCCTGGTGACTGTTCTCACTGAAAGTTAAAAAAAAATCCCAAATTTTGGGTTGTCATCAGAAAAGGAATAGATGGGACACCACCAGGAATTTCCCTCCTCCTCCTTTTTGGAGGGATTTCCTCTTACTTCCTGTTGTGGCTATAAGACAGGAAGTGAAGGGAGATCTCCTCAATGGCACACAGATGGCAAGAAAAGCTAACAGGAATTCTAACTAACCACTATCCAAAACTTGACTTTAACTTTAGTTTTACTAAAATGATCTGCGTCCCAGGGACAGTGATCTATTCCAAACTGCCATTACCTTGAACGGGTGACAGCGGCCGCAGCTAAATGGGACATCTGGGATCCCTGCCACAGGAATTCCAAAATGCAAAGTGTGAACAAAGTCTTAGATAAATAATTTGGTTTGGGACAAAAACTCTTGAAATGCTGAAAGATAATTTTAAGATGTACTTTCCTGGCAAACGACGAAGACCTGCTGTAGGATTGTTCTCACATTCGAAGCCAACCACAAAGTGCTAACAAGATACTACTGTGGCCTGACAAGAGTAGTGAAGAGCTTGCAGGGTCTTCCCTCCTCGGCTTTTGTGGGTGTTCTGAACTGGGTACCTATATGCACATTTGGTGGCACTGCCCATTAGCCCAGGCCCTGTGGTCAAAGGTGTATCGGCATATTGTATTATCTTCAGTCTACCCCTGGATATGCTAATCCAAGCAAGGTTCTCCTCTATAGGAAGCCGGAGAGCGTTTGTTTGCACTATTTCAAGTTGTTCACCTTTTTTTTTTTTTGTTTTTACGGCCACCAAGCAAACCATTGCTAAACCTTGGAAGTGTAGGACCCTGAACTTTCATGAGGTGAAAAATAAGGTGAAGGATATTATGATGATTGAGAAGATGTCCACAATCCTGCTGGACCAAATGTCTGCTTTTAATAAAATCTGGGACTTTGGATAAAACACTTACCTCCCTGTTTTAAAAGGGGGTTCCTGAGTATTTGTGCGCGCTGGTGGGGCAAGATGGAGACCTCCTTTGGGACCCTTCTTATGCTCTTCTCCCTCTGGTTCCCGAATCCTTTGTTGCTCTCTCTCATCTCATTTTTCCAGTATTTATTTTTTAATATTTTCTATACTCAATGCGTCCTTTTACCCCCTTAATTTTTCATCTCCCTGTGTTCTATTCTCCCCCCCATGTCTGATGTTCCTGGCCCCGCCTATAGAAATCTGTAACGGGCAGCTATCCATAGCCAGTGGGCCATTGTCCTTCTTGGCCTAAGGATGGGGCTTGCCTTTGTCAAACAGCCCCATTGCTACTGTTCTGCAAGTGAGTAGTCATGTTGATGGTTTACTGCTCTACTATGGACAATGACTGCCATCTTCTTACTGATTGTTGGCATCTTTCAGCCTATATATACCTGTTCCTATGCATTAAATCTATTCCCAATAAAAATGGATTTTACGTTCTTGCCTTATTTTCTTTAATGTTGCAAAATAATAAACTCATTTGTCATGTCCTTTTTTTTAAAAGCATACTCCACCATGTTTCATTTTACACCCATATTTAGGGAAATAGCCGCATTCCCATACCCCCACCCCTACACCGCCTCCCTCCATTTATCTGAATTGCAGGATTCTGTATTTATTTCAGTTTGGTGGCTCTGCCCACACAGCCATGTTATCCATCCATAGATTCAATCAAAGATCTGTTATTGGAAAGACTAGTGCGGCAGGGGGACTTGTAGATCTCAATAGAGTACAAGCATTGATTGCACTTGTAGTCCATTGATGACTTCCTTCAGTCCCATAAGTTAAGGCCCATACCTTGACATGGATATGAGCTGGAGTAGTCTGCAAGAGCGGGGACATTGCACCTGTGATCCACTGATTGCAGTTGCAATGCTCTGCGGGCCCCAGTGCAAACAATGCACATTTTTTTTTCTTAATGTGTGTGCATTTATTTTTGTTTGAGAAGATGGACTATACCTTGAACGGCAAATCTTTTTTTTCAAATGGGACTAAAACGAGTTATTTGCGGTGAATATGTGGATGCTGGTGGAAGAGGATTGACCTGGTGCACAGTAATACGTTGTACACGTGGTCATACAGAGATTAATTGTTGTAATTCTCCTTTATGAGCACTAGGGGGAGACAGAGCACTTGGATTCGGTGTACATTTAAGGAATGATGCGGCTCAACATCTGTTACAGACAACATTAGCCGTGCTTTCCAGTAAATGTCATTATTTTTATTAGGTGCTCCGGGAAAAGCAGCTTGCCTGGAATTCTAACACTTGATATGAGTTCAAAGGCTATTTCTCTAATGTGATAATTAGCAACTGCAGTTCCAGTAATAATAAAATAGCAGTTTTTATTGTAATGAATATTGTTCTTCTGACAACTGAAGTCTGTGTACAGCGGCATCTTCATAATTCAGAGATGCAGAATGCATGTTTTAAAGGGAATGTGCTTGGCCAATTGATCACTAAATGTGACTGATCCTTGGGAGCATGCACGTCTAAAGAAATACCAGACTTTTCTTCTCATTAGGGATGCACCGATCCCGGTATTTCGCTATAGAGTACGAGTACCGATATTTTTATTAATTGTGTAATGACGTGGTGCCCGGCTTCCTGATTGGCCGGGAAGCCGGCTCCATGCTCCCTCCTCATGAGGTGACGAGAGAGCATGAAGCCGGCTGTCCGACCAATCGGAAAACCGGACGCCGCGTCATTGCACAGCGCCTGGCTTCCTGATTGGCCAGCTACCGACCAATCAGGTGACGAGGAGAGCATGGAGCCGGCTTCCCGGCCAATCCGGATCCTGGGCAGCGTGTAACAGGCTAGGCATCGGAGCATTTGGGCGAGTACGAGTACTTGCCCAATTACTCCGCATCGGCGCTGGTACTAGTAATGGTATCGGTGCATCCCTACTTCTATATAAAAAAAACATATAACAGAGGTGGACAAATATGGAATTCAGGCGCCAGTCTGTCCAATCATGGAGCCAGCAGGCTTTATTTTAGGACCCCTCTTCATTGATGACTAGAAAAACCTCCAAAAGTTGGGTGCCAGCTGTCATTTATAAGGGGCATTGGTTACCTGGCCCTGGGATCTGTCTATATGCAGAGAGTCCTATATCTACAGACCAGTTTGACAGACACTTGATCATGCCACGACTACTCTGAGGATAGCTGGGAAAAGGTAAATGGTTCTGTCTCCTGGCTTGATCGATTTTTCAGATGTATTGCACGGGTTAAAGCTGAACTTAAGGCAGATATAAAAGATGCAAATTCATGAAGCTCTGTAATCGTATATCATTACAATGGAGACACTGAGAGGGGGACTCTCTGTGAGAGGGGGACAGAGAGGGAGGTGGAGGGGGGGACAAAGAGGGAGGGAGACTCTGTGGGAGGGGGGACAGAGAGGGAGGGAGACCGAGAGATTCGTGCTGAAGAGGGCTCTGAACAGGAGGGGTTTCTGGCATTATACAGAAGAAATGTCCGGAATGTAACATTGTCATTGCTTGCTGGAAGCAATGCATGGTGGGATATGTAGTCTGGAGAAATCACACAAAGTACACTGGGAATCCAGGAAGTTGTTGAAAGTGATTGATCTATGGAAGACAAAAAATAAAAGGGATTTTTTCAAGTAAGCTTTGATTGCATTTTAAAAAACAACTCTAGTATGTATTCCTCTTACAATGCTGATGTTATAGCCGGATAGTATATGCTGGGACTTTACTACTCCTTTTTTTTATTTTTGAATACATAATTTTATTCACTTTGCATTCTTTTCTTTCAGGTGCTGCCAACATGATCTTAATCTACATTCTCTGTTTTTCTACCATCATTATTGCTACAGGTACCTTTTTGTATTTCTCAAGGGTTAGCCTTATGCAAGAATTTAATCTTCAGTCAAACTCCATTATACCTGTTTTTGTCCCAGCTGCCTCTGGTGCCTGGTGGGAAAACTGTATTGCTCTGAATCTGCTCCCCCTCCCCCTCTCCATTGTATAGCCCCAAAATTCTTATTGAAGGGCATTACAGCCAGGCACACTTCTGCCTGCACACCCCCAGTTTTTTCCATAGTTTTAGTATAAAATATAGATAGGCTTCAGGCAGAACTATCTCTGGGAAACAAACAAATAACCTCCTCTTGCAATGGAGTTCCCCAGCACTGCAAGGGTTCACTGCTCATATAAGTCTTGGGTCCCGATGTAAAGCAGATTTACTTACCCTCTCCTTGCTGGTTTGAAGACTGGAACCCTCAGCCTCTTAACCTCCCCCCTCCGCTCCCTGCGGTGGTTGGAGGCCCACTGACATCATCACGTCTAATGCGAGAGCCCTGCAGTATATGTGAGGATGACGAGGGACAGTCCCAAGCTGGAGCGGAGGGGAGAGCAGTGAAGACCAACTGGCAGGGAGCGGAGATTGGGTAAGTAAAAGTGTTTCACATTGGTCCCCTAGATATTAATGAGCAGTCAATCCTTGCAGAGCAGGGTTAAAGTTTTTTTTGTTTTTTTTTCTTGTTTCCCCGAGCTTTAAGTATTTTTATTTTTAATAATTTTTCTTTATTTGCTTTTACTGCTTTTTTCTATTCAGCGTCAGTCAGGGGGTGTCCTTGACCCGGGAGAAGTATTAGGTGCAGGAAACTTTTAGAAAAGTCAGAATCTAAAACAAGTACTTGTTACAGGTCAGTAACTCATGAGATTAATTTTTCACAATTTCTAATATTTTGTTCTTTCTCTCCTTGCAGGTTCGTCTTCTGTCATGTCCTGTTTCTCTATTGGCCCCCAGATTCCTTTGGTGGAGTTTTATTCCAACGTCACAGCATACTGTGTGTTGAATCAAACATGTTTGCTGGAAATGAACAGCAATATCATGAGTGATGAATTGTACTGGGAGGTGAACGGTCAAAGTATCCCAAAGAGCCAATATAGTGCCATCAATGAGACAACTTCCAGAGTGACCTTCCAGCCTACCTTGACCTCGGCGAATATGCTCACTTGCAGTACCGATCTACACGGACAGATTAAAACAACTCTAATTGGAATGTTCATTAGCAAAGGCTGTAAGAGTTCTGTTCGCATTAAATCTTTGTTAATTCAAGCAGACTAAAGACCCGCTAGAGGCATCAGATCATTGTGTCACAATCTGGCCAGTGATTGTGAATCAAGAGATGGCCATATGTCTGTGGGAACAATGAGACCTGTATATACAATCTGACTGGCTGAACTTAGGGCCCATTCCCACTGTAATGTGTGTTGGTGTGGTGGGTTCATTCTTTATGACACAACAGCCCATAGTAATGCACTACTGTGTATTGTGGTGCGCTGTGAATAATGGAGCATGTCCAGTTTTTAGTGCAGTCTGGTGTCTTGTCAGCCCATTAAAAAAACATAGGCTGCCCTAATGCAACCCATGATCAATGTGCAACATAAGATGTGTTAACACAATGTACCAGACTGCAGTAGTATGAATTGGCCCTCAAGGGAAACACGGCTCCATCAGGAGTTTGAGCGACTTGAAGCAGTGTTCACCTTTGGAGGAGGGAGTGTAGGAGCGCTGTATAGAATTGATTTGGATACTATTAAGGCTTAGATTCTTGTCATGTCAAAGCATCATGGTTGGGAGTCATTGAGGTCCTCAAGATGCTATTGTATCTGTCTTGAGTGATATCTGTGCATTAGACGGTGCAGAGCTGCAACTCCTCTGTTACTGTTCACAAGATCACCTAGACCTGGCAATAGTGGGGGGTCAAGAGCAGACTGATCTATACCTAAACTGTCAGTATGCTGGAGAGTGTGCCCCGGCAGTGGGAGAGGAGGTCACTGCTTCCTAGTCATGCTCAAAGCATCACACTTATACACAGTCAGCTGTTTGCACTCAATTTATCCATTGCTATATATGCTCCAAGAAGGAGGATCTCATAGATTAGAGTTAGGACCACACTACACAGAGGGGCCCGACGAAGCTTCGTGGCTTCCACATATTTTGCAAAAGTTGTTCAACTAAAACCTCTGTTAGACAGTATAAGGTGGTCTGTGCAAGTTGGCTGGCATGTGTGCTGGGAAATGTTTGTGTTTTGTACTTTAGCCTTAAGTGAACTTCTATTTTGCCTATGATAGAGAATGCTTGAAAATAATATTAAATGTTTTCTTTGCATAGAACACAGTTGTAACTGTCATTTCTTTTTCCTAATATTTCAGTTCCTCCGGAAAAGCCTAAGAACCTGTCATGCATATGTTACAATAAGGATAAATTGACATGCACTTGGAGCCCAGGGAGAGCAACCGTAATCCCTACCACGTACACCCTGAAACAGTCATGGTAAATGGGGTTTATCTCCTCCTTTTGTCTACTTTCCTGGCATGGTAGTAGCACATACATAGGGGACCATCTATAAATCTTCCATCGCTGCCATACGCTGCGTGAATGCCATTCGTACCGCAGTTGCCCAGCCTACGGCCGGGTGGAAGATTTATAAATCAGCACCGTAGTATTTATGGGTTGAGTATTGTGGAATGGAATCTATAATGTTTTTCAGTCAGTTTTTTTAATTATTCATTTATTATGTTTTTAAACAGTTATTTTATATCTTTAATATATCATTTATACAAACTTTATTTTGCAAGTAAGCAGTATAGTATGAAAGATTCCAGAGCACTTAGGAAACCTCGGACTGAACATCGTGGGTCACTGGGATGAGTCTTTAGTGCATGGAGGCTGTAAACAGGCTGTGGGTAGAACCCTCCAGCACAACTAATAACTTTCATTCGGTAGAGGTTACACGACATTTAGCCCTCGTTCACACCTGAACGTTTTGTAGCGCGTTCTACGCTCGACTAACGCTCTACAAAACGCTCAAATATAAATCCCATTGTATTCAATGGTCTCGTTCCCACCTTGGCGTATTTCCGCCCGTCCCTAACGCGCTACAAAACGGCCCACGCCTAAAAAGGTACATGTACTACTTTGGGCCGTTTTGTTGCGCGTTTCCATTGGGATACAGCCAAGTAGCCTTCGGAAACGCGCGTTTGTCGCGCGGCCGCGCATATGCAGTACGCCTAGGTGTGAACGAGACCTGAAAAAGAAGGATGTGAAATTGGTCATGTGATTCTTTGCTATCATATGAAATGTAGAGATTTTGTAAATTGGACACTAGAGGCAGGGTAGATTACCAATTACAGTCACTCTGCCTAATTGGTGAGCTATGATATTAGCCATACAGACCGTGCATTGCTTTAAATGTGTCCGCTGACTCCTAGGCATCTACTGTGAGAGAAAGCAGGAAAGCACAACTATTGTGTGGCACTGGAAAGCAAGCAGTGTATACAGTATGTCCTGCCTGTGTGTGCAGTAAACAAACAAATATGGCTGCCCCCATGTATGTATCTCATGTAATGTGTTTTTAACACTGTAATGCAATTTGATTAGGTTATTGACATCAGCTGATCTCTTTATTGATAAGACTTTATCTTGCAGTTATTAGAATGTAAACAATTAAATAAAATATGGGCATTAAAAAATCACTTTTTGGAAGTGAAATTTAAATTTGGTAAAAAGGTACAACATCCTCACTCCAGGTTTCCAATCACTATAAGAGTTTCTGATGGTGTTGGACTCCTTTTGTAGATTATCTATATTAAGCAAACAACTGTGGAATCCGAAGGTGACACTGTCAGTACAGCTTTGTGGGGGGTGCTGGGACACGGCCGCTATGGAGAAGTATTGTTCATTAGGCTTTCTGCAGCTTTCTATACAGTCCTTGTGCAGAGTTCTCCTTTTACCTGTAACCAGTGTTTTCATCCTCTCTCCAGCTTGTCTAACCTCCTTGGCTGTCTTCTCCTTTTGTGTCTGCTTGTCTTTCCTACACTGCTATAGGAAGGGAATGGACGAGGACTATAGCCCTGAATTGATGCAATACAAGCTTAATAGCTACCCTGCTGCTAGGGCAAGGGGGAGGAGCTCAACTCTCTCCAAAAATGACTATTCCAAAAAAACGGTACCCTCGGGGTTCAGGTAAGGGGATCCCGCAGTAAAACCTTTATTCCAAACCACACCAAAATAAAAAGGGTTTTTTCTCTTGTTTTTTGGTAGATGTGGACAGGTTGCACCGTGCATTTGCTTTTGTATCTCTCCTGGACTCTGGTGTAAGAACTCTGGCCATGTTGCAGACTCTACTTCCCCTTGTGGTCACAGGGAGATTCTCACTCCTCTCTTTGCATGGTCTGATATGTAAACTTATAGGGTTATTCACAAAGGGGGAAGAGTTTGGAGGAGGCAGGAGAAGGGAACAATCTAGGACAACATATCTGATTTGGAAAGTGAGTTGAATTTTTCCAAATCGCCTATTTTGCCCTAGATTGTTCCCTTCTCCTGCCTTCTCCAAACTCTTCACCCTTTTGTGAATAACCCTGTTAAAAAAAAAAAGAAGGAAGTTATAATGGCCATGGCAGGCAAACAGACCTGAAACATGCAATGTTCTACCGCCTGAAGCCATGAAAGAGTAAATTAAAAACAGCGCAAACAATAATGGGGCATGATTATAACCAGGGCTCAGCAATTCCCAAGAACTAGATCACTGTTGCTCATTTCCTCTGTTCCGGATTTTTCTTTTTTTAGTTTTAAGTAGGGTGGAGAAGGTTTAGAACCTCCAAGTTTTAATAAACTGTATGTATCGGTTACTTCCTGCGTGGTTATGAGGATAGGAAGTGAGAAGAAATATCTCCAGCAAGGATTTTTAAACCAGTGTGGTAGAATTGTAGACTTTGCCTTGGCACCTCATGTAGACAACTCCTATAGCATATATTTGTATATACCTATATATTGATTTAAGTGATAGTGGACTGTTTATATTTCACTTAGAAATATTATTACAGTATGATAGATGGGGGATATACCCATAATTGCCATATAAGAACATGGGATGCATAGAAGATAACTATTTTCTTCTTTTTCTAAATAAAAACTAAATTCTTGTTCCAGCCAAAAAAAATCTCTGCTCTTGGTAGCTGATCAGTAAAAGTACCTGAATGTACCTGAGCCTTGGTTCTCAACTGGTGGGTCCCAACCCAAAAGTGGGTCCAAACCCTGTGTTCAGTGGGTCGCCACGTGCCTTACACTGCACTAGGTGAGAGGCTCCTCAGCCTCCTCCTCCGCCTCCTCCTAGTGCAGCACTGTCTGTTCTCACACAGAGCAGCCATTTGTGAATGCTGCCCAGCGCCAAGTGTCAGCTTGAGGTGGGCTGGGGGTATGGTCTCAAGGGAGCTCCATCCATATGTGCATTGCTTACAGCTCCATTGTGTGCCCTGTAGAGGTGCCCGGACCCGAGTGATATCACATTCTGGCTCCTGGCACCTCTACAGGGCACGCAAGGGAGCTGTAGACGCAATGCACATATGGAAGGAGCTCCATCGCAGCCCACACTGAACCCCAGGCTGAGGATCCACTCCAGTTTTTGTAAGGTAGGGGGACTGGGTGGATCTTAACAAAAGAAAATGTAAATTTGATTAATATATGTACGAGCATGTAGTGCGTGAGATTGGGTCGGTTGTTAAGGATTAACGCACTCGCACCTACTGTGTGTTCTAGTACAGGAGGTGCCTTGCATTGCCATTCATTTGAATAGCACCCCAAATGCACCTTCCTCCCACAGTTTGATCGCCCGCACTGGAACACGCAGTACTGCAATGCCGTGCGTTCAACTGCGGTGTGACTTAATGACCAAGGACAAATGAGGGTCCCTAGGTTACACAGATTGAGAACCACTGATGTAGAGAGTGTCTGCAATTTAGTCTCTAAATGATATTGGAACATCTGGTTAACAGACGCCATCACAACTGGGGCTACACCGGGCAAAGTCTTGGAAGCTGATATTTGACAGGAGATGTTTCCTGAGAGTCTCTAAAGAGCACTGAGTGTCCTTATTACCGTTTGTTGAGATTTGTAAAGTTTGAATACATTTTAGAACCCTGAGGAAATGTACTCTCTTCCTCAAAAATGTGTTGACCCCATATATTCATTGTTCTAGAGATCTCACATCCCTCTACCTTCACCCTCAACCCTTGGACATGTAGGTGTAGTTGCGTACTCTTGGGTATGCACTGAGCCTTTTCCTCTGACTTTGCCTCTCTATTATTAAACTGAAAGCTCGCACTTTTTCCTTTCTGTCTGAAGCTGCGTTTGGTCATGAAGCCAGATATCCGTGTCATCTACCGCAAGGGGGGCAGTGTGATTTGGGGGCCTATTCTCTCTGCAGAGATCTGCACTTGGATTTTGTCAAGCCATCTTTGTGGAAAGATTGTGAGCTTCTTTATTAAAGCAGTGAAGTGTCCTGTAACATTTTTCTTTTCTTTTAGGAAAGAAGAGAAACGGCCTGATTGTGTATCAGAAGGAAGTGACAATTGCACATTGTACTTTCCTAATTTTCATGTGTTTATTGACACCACGTTCCAGGTGGTGGCCAAAAATGAGCTTGGGACTGCTGAATCCGATGAACTCAGACTCGATGTTGTTGACATATGTAAATATTATTTTTATTATTCCTTGCAACAGCTCCTCTTTCTGCTTTGAACCTCCCGGCCATTACTTTCTGAAAGAAGTAATTTTGCACAATAATATTGACATGTTTTCCAGCTTGAATTTGCCTTAATTTGGACCGTGGGTTGCCATGTCAGGACCACCTGGCTCAACAAAAGTAGAATACAAATTGACAGAGCCGGGTGAAAAATGATCATCTGAACTGTGACTACCTATCCGATGCAGTCACTGCTTGGGTAGTCAGGCAGCAGCTGCTTGAGTCCAGTATCCAGCAGCGGAGATACCTCCATTCACCCTGTTAGTGCGTGCTGAGCGAGTGAGATCTATGCGTGTATGCCTAGCCTTACACTGCAAATGCTGCACAGATGAGTCCTATAATATCTGGGCCATAACTTCAGCTTGAAAAATACCTCTTTGATTGTAAAATATAGCAAACAATGCCACAGGTATAATGCTTTTGTTTATTAAGTTTTAAAGCATAAGTAAACAGTCAACAGAAAGTGAAAAATAAAAAGAGCTTGTATGCACAGCATATTAGCATGTTATGGCAGACTTTACTCTGACCAAGAAGAGACATAAGCTGGCCAAACACTAGTATATTCATCAAATCTTACAGATTCCTCCATCTACACTAAACAGCGTAGATGGGGGAACCACCGTTGGGCTGTTCTAACAGTGACAGGTGTGCTGCTGTCAGAATACCCAAACAGTGACTGCAGCTGATTTGGCTCATTCAATTTTTAGATCGAAGGATGACGGCCGGGAGACTGCCAACAGGACTACCTTTGGAGAACAAACTGACACTGAAATTCGCGGCAAAGCTTAACACAATCTCCTCTGTCATAAAAGAAAAAAGGCTTCTGCTTTAAGTTCTTTTGGGCCAGGGACTGATGTGGCTTTAAAAAAAAGTTACCACCCTACACAGGGGGCAAAATGCTATAGGTGATTGATGGCCCCTGGCAGCAATGTCTCCAGACTAGCTGCTATATAAGGCTGTGTGAGCCCTGCCGCTCCGTCTCCTCCAACGGGTAGACATTCAGTAAAACAGTGATTTATGTGGTCATATTATTGCTTTATTACAGAAACACTAGAAGTACCTTTTGTAATAACCACCCAAAAAACTGTCTTCTGCTTTTTCCAAGAGGTTTAAAGGAGAACTATGGGGTTAAGGCTTTTCCCCGTAGTTCTCCTTAGGGTAACGGAAGGACACGAACTAGCGCCCTCCCGTCACCCTAAGCTCAGTATACTGAGACGCCGCAGTATACCGCAATCTACAGCTCGCGGTGTACTGAGAAGTTGAAGCGAATCCCGACAATTATGTCTGGATCCGCCCAGCTGCGTGAGCGACAGCTGGCTCTGCCTATCTAGAGGCAGAGCTAGCTGTATCCGCCCCCTCCCCCGTCCGTTCCGCCAGTCAGCGCTAGAGGAGCGGGAGGGGGGAATCCAGCCCCTCCCCTGTCACGGCAGAGAGCCGTGACAGGATCGGGAGGTGAGCGAATGCCGTTATGTGTTCGCTCACTTCCCGATCTACTGAGCCGACCTGTGACAGTCTCATTGTCGCATGTCGGCTAGAACTAGGAGGTGAGTGAAAAGCACTCACCTCATAGTTCTCCTTTTTAAATGTTACATAAGGAGATATGGACAGTGCATGCAGCTTGAGCACTGTGTTCAGGGTCTGAGGTGCCCTAAGCATTGTCGTCTGTCTCCATCATGGCCTCTGTTGTGGATAGTTTGATACACTGGTGGTCAAGGCTTCAGAAACAATCTTGTCCCAAGTGTATCATTTGTTTTATTGTATATATGTATTTGTATTGATGAAAAATTGTTGTATAAGCTACATTTTTGTTTTTTTTTCTTATTTGTGTCTAGTGAAGCCCAATCCCCCTGAAATTGTTAATGTGTTCTCCTTGGCGCAGCTACAGAGAGCTCTGAAGATTGAGTGGACCAATCCACTCTCAGAAAATTTATTTCCTATGAAATACAATCTCCGATACCGGAAGAAAGACAGCACAGAGTGGGCGCAGGTAACTCTCTATTTCCTTTTTCAAGTCCTGATAACATAGGCCCTCAGCATTGTCCTAAAACAGAAGTTCTAATGCTCTGTGCAGGGCAAGCTGGGAGCTGTGGTTCAACAAAAGAGGGAATGTGCTTTGCTTGTGTCTATGAATGGAGCAGTGTTGAAATTCTCTACTTTCTACCTGTAATATTTCATTTTGTGATGAGCACTTATAAGAGATCTGCTTCATGAAGGGATTGTGAGACTTTACAAATGTATATTTTGTAGAAGTGTGACATCAGATTGTGTTTTTAACACCGCTTAAAGCGGACCTTCAGCCCACAAATGAACCTTGTGTCTCGGCAGGTCTCTGCCCCTCTGCAGTCTGAACTGCCATTCTTCTTTTTTTTTTTTTGTTCCTTCATGACCCCTGCCCTCCATTCTCACCTAGGTAAGAATTGCATGTCTCCCCTACTGAATCTTCTGGGATTTGCCTGTTGCAATTACCAGAAGGCATCAGCTTCCATTCTTTCGATGGACAAGGTGTGTGTCATCAGGGGGCTGGACTGTTCGCACCTGGAAGAAACAGGCGGCTCCCGGGGATGAAATGAACGATAATGGCACGGGCCAAGGCATATGGCGGTGGATTACCAGAGGACAATACTGGATTCGCTGGGCATGCGAGTATGTTCATTTCAGCTAAACCAGCCAGAAAGATGAGAGGGATTTTTTTTTTTTTTTAAACCTGGCAAGTGAAGTCACCCTTTGAAGTGATATTGAAGCCTCCCTTTTTAGCCTGCCACCTCCCTCTGTGTAAAAACTTTTATCTAATTTTTTTGGTCACTTTTTTTTTTTTTCCTGCCCCTTCGCTGGCTCTGCTTTCTGGTTTGAGGGTGACTCCTATTGTTTTGATCTCCCAGGACAACATCCTGATGTGAGGATGCTGCCTGCGCCTACACACACAGACGGCCCAAGATGTAAGCTTTGGTAAAGACCCACCTCGGCCCCAGCCCCGGGGAGAAGGATTGGCAGTGAATGAATGATGGGACATGTAGTCCCAAGTACTATGGGCAGCAGCGCACTCCCCATCAGAAAGTTCTTGTAAGCAGCGAGGGGGAGAAAGTGTGTGTGTGTGCGTGCGTGTGCGCATCCTTATGCAATTATTGAAGAAGAATGGTTAATGGATTGGTGCTGCATTTGTCCAAAACCAGTTAAATTTTGTGATGAATCTCTCTAGCCCATCCCGTTGTCCTCATGGAAATAGTAAATGACCTACTGTACCCGACCACCTCAGATGCAGATAAAATGGTTTTTCAGCTGCCACGTGTTCTCTGCTGGCCAGAAGGCATATGTGTCTGGTTCAGTTAGAATGTGAATGATGGGTGTTTAGGGCACATGTGCCAAACTCGGTATGGGCTGGCCTTGCATAAAAAGGTAGTAAATGTAGAGCCCTCTGGTTGGAATCAATAAAGTATAACTTAAATCAGTGGACTAATGAGGTTCTGTTCACAAGATACGGCCCCTTGCTACCATTAAAATGGAGACTACATGGACACTTGGCAGCAGAGTTTAAATTAATGAAACCTTCTGTTAGCAAAGGTCAAGAATGAGCGAACAGTAAACTATTTTTGTCTTTTTAGGTACCTCCAAATGACATTGATAAACCCCGAAATTCATACACACTGCAGGATCTGCAGCCTTATACAAACTATCTCCTTTCCCTGCGCTGTAAGCGCCAGAACGATAAAGGATACTGGAGTGACTGGAGTAAGGAATATGCAGCCATTACCCCAGAGTCTGGTAAGTCAAAATGCATTCATATTACAGGTGTTTTTTTATCAAATGTATTTTTAAGGCTTAATTCACATGGAAATAGATTATATGTATTTATAGAACATTTCTAAATGCATATAATTATTTTAAATGGTATACTGCACACTGCATTTACTTGCTTTCAGGTGCATTCAGTTTAGCTGTGTTTTAGAAAACATTTAGTTTTGAGTCCAGGAGCAGATTAGATACTCTGAATGCGTACTATGTCCCCACCTACAGTTGGGGAATGGCTGAAAGAGATTCATTCTACACAATCCTTCCAAAAATTGTCATTCACTAATAGAGGCTCCGATGGTTAGAAAAAAGGAATTCTATGTTATAAATAGTCTTATTGTGTGCATGTCCTAGCTACTGCTCTGGGGCATAGATTAGACTATCTCTGTAAGTCCTGGGAGGGCTCTCTCTCTCGCTCTCTCTCGCTCTCGCTCTCTCTTCTCTCCCCCCCCCCCGATCT